>NW_025334385.1:0-131353 GCF_014858855.1 Bufo gargarizans
TCCGGTAACACGGCAGGTTTGGAAACCCATAATTGGCCATGAAGGGAGACGTCCCAGAGGAAGAGTTCACCGCCGTGTTCCTGGCAAACTCAGCCCAAGGCAGGAGGGTCAACCCAATTGTCTTGGTGATCGGAGACATAGCAACGAAGGAATTGCTCCAAGGCCTGATTGGATCGTTCTGCGGCCCCATTGGACTGAGGGTGGTAGGCCGAGGAGAAAGAGAGATGAATCCCCAACTGGGAGCAAAAGGCGCGCCAGAACCTGGACACAAACTGACCTCCCCCGATCCGACACAATCTCCTTGGGCAAACCGTGCAACCGGAAGACCTCCCTGGCAAAAATCGAGGCCAACTCTTGTGCAGAGGGTAACTTCTTGAGAGGAACATAGTGGCACATTTTGGAAAACTGATCCACAATCATGAGAATGACCGTATGGCCTCGGGATGCAGGGAGGTCCACAATGAAATCCATCCCCAGGTGTGACCATGGACGCTCCCCGGTGGCTATGGGTTGCAAAAGACCCAACGGAAGGTGCCGAGGGGACTTACTCTGGGCACAAACGGAGCATGCCGCTACATATGCGGCGATGTCGGAACGTAGAGAAGGCCACCAGAACAGACGTGAAACAGCCCAGGACAGCTGATTCTTTCCAGGATGCCCCGCGGCCTTGGAGTTATGGTAGGTTCGCAACAACCGAGTGCGCAACTCCTCAGGCACAAACATCTGCCGTTGGGTCTCCCAGAGGGAGCACCAGATTGAGCCGCCAAAATCTGCTCACCCAGGGGAGAGGTCAGGCTGGTGCGAATGGCGGCCAGGATCTGATTCGGAGGTATGACCGAAGTCGGAATCGACTCCTCCCCGGACAGCTCGGAGTACTGCCGTGATAAGGCATCCGCTCTGATGTTCTTGGAACGGGTAGGTAGGAGACCACGTAATTAAAACGTGACAAGAACAGAGCCCATCTGGCCTGACGTGGTGTCAATCTCTTGGCCTCAGAGAGGTAGGTCAGATTCTTGTGGTCCGTCAGGATGAGAACCGGAACCACCGAGCCCTCGAGCAAGTGCCTCCATTCTTTAAGGGCCTGCACGATGGCCAATAACTCCCTGTCACCAATCTGATAGTTGCACTCCGCGGAAGGACAGTTTCCGGGAGTAAAACCCACAAGGAAGCAGAGGACCCTCTGGTGTTCTACGCTGAGACAGAAGGGCGCCTACTCCCGTCTCAGACGCGTCCACCTCGAGGACAAAAGGCAACCCAGGGTTGGGATGCGACAGAATCGGAGCCGACACAAAGGCGGACTTTAGAGCCTCAAAAGCTCGGATGGCCTCGGACGGCCAGACACTGGGGATTACTGCCCTTCCTGGTCAGATCCGTGAGAGGCTTGGCTAGCATGGAAAAGTCCCTGATGAACTTCCGATAATAATTGGCGAAGCCCAAAAAGCGCTGCAGGGCACGAAGACCACTGGGCTGGGGCCACTGTAAGACAGCCGAAACCTTCTCAGGATCCATGGAGAACCCCTCAGCGGAAATGATGTAACCTAAGAAGGTTACCTGGGATCGGTGAAATTCGCATTTCTCAAGCTTACCGAACAGCTGTTCTCTCGTAACCGTTGCAACACTCGTCTGACATCCAGAATGTGGGCCTCCATGGATTCAGAATATACCAAGATGTCATCAAAATAGACCACCACACTGCTGCAAAGGTCACGGAAAACATCGTTGATGAATTCCTGGAAGACTGCGGGCGCATTGCACAACCCAAAGGGCATAACCAAGGATTCATAATGACCGGTCCTGGTGTTAAACGCGGTCTTCCACTCATCGCCCGCCTTGATCCTTACCAGGTTATATGCCGCCCTCAGGTCGAGTTTGGTAAAGACCGTGGCCCCTTTGAGGCGATCGAACAGCTCGGAAATCAAGGGTATCGGGTAAGCGTTCTTGATCGTGATGCGATTGAGACCCCTGTAATCGATGCAAGGCCTCAACTCACCGCCCTTCTTTTCACAAAGAAAAATCCAGCCCCTGCCGGGGCCGAGGATTTGCGAATGTGTCCGCGTGAAAGCGCCTCCCTCACGTACTCCTCCATGGCCTCATTCTCCGCTAACCGACAGTGGATAGACTTTGCCACGAGGAGGAACGGCAACCAGATTGTAACTCTATGGCACAATCGTATGGGCGGTGCGGAGGTAGGGCAACCGCACGCACCTTATCGAATAAATCCCAGTACTCCTCGTATTCAGGAGGCAACAGAGAGTCCGAGGAAGTACACAGCAACTTGACAGGCCCATGGATGCAACTGGCCCCACACTGCGGTGACCACGAGAGGATCTCGGCCGATCTCCAATCGAAAGTCGGATTATGCTTCTGGAGCCAGGGGTACCCCAAGACCACCGAGTAGTGTGGAGACGAAATAACCTGGAGACAGACCGACTCTCTGTGAACGGCACCAATGGCTATCCCCACTGGAAGGGTCTCATGAGTCACGTGTGGCGGCAGATTTTTTTTTTTTTTTTTTTAAGTGGAAATAAGAAGGCTTTATTGAAAATCAAGCTGTAAGGCAAAAGTCCAAACGGATGGCTAAACCGAAGCAGGGTCTTGCGAAGCCAGAGGTCAGGAACCAGAAGGGTAGTCAGACGAAGCCTGGATCAGGAACCAGCAGGGTAGTCAGACGAAGCATGGATCAGGAACCAGCAGGGTAGTCAGACGAAGCAAGGATCAGGAACCAGAAGCAGCAGCAGTCTTAGAAGCATGTGAACACAGGAGGACCAAGCAAGGAACTGAAGCCACAGACCTCCTATATATATGAGCAGGCATCCAGCTCCTCCCAGTGGGAAGGAGAAGCCACAGGGTGGGAGGCTACAAGAAACCCAGAAACCAAGATGGCCGCCAGCACATGTCAAACGAAGGAGAACAGCAAGAAGGTAAGACCATGACATGCCTCCTATGTACAGGAATATAACTACTATAATACTGCTCCTATGTACAGATATAACTACTATAATACTGCCCTATGTACAAGAATATAACTACTATAATACTGCTCCTATGTACAAGAATATAACTACTATAATACTGCTCCTATGTACAAGAATATAACTACTATAATACTGTCTGTACAAGAATATAACTACTATAATACTGCTCCTATGTACAAGAATATAACTACTATAATACTGCTCCTATGTACAAGAATATAACTACTATAATACTCCTATGTACAAGAATATAACTACTATAATACTGCTCCTATGTACAAGAATATAACTACTATAATACTGCTCCTATGTACAAGAATATAACTACTAATACTGCTCCTATGTACAAGAATATAACTACTATAATACTGCTCCTATGTACAAGAATATAATACTATAATACTGCTCCTATGTACAAGAATATAACTACTAAATACTGCTCCTATGTACAAGAATATAACTACTATAATACTGCTCCTATGTACAAGAATATAACTACTATAATACTGCTCCTATGTACAAGAATATAACTACTATAATACTGCTCCTATGTACAAGAATATAACTACTATAATACTGCTCCTATGTACAAGAAATATAACTACTATAATACTGCTCCTATGTACAAGAATATAACTACTATAATACTGCTCCTATGTACAAGAATATAACTACTATAATACTGCTCCTATGTACAAGAATATAACTACTATAATACTGCTCCTATGTACAAGAATATAACTACTATAATACTGCCTATGTACAAGAATATAACTACTATAATACTGCTCCTATGTACAAGAATATAACTACTATAATACTGCTCCTATGTACAAGAATATAACTACTATAATACTGCTCCTATGTACAAGAATATAACTACTATAATACTGCTCCTATGTACAAGAATATAACTACTATAATACTGCTCCTATGTACAAGAATATAACTACTATAATACTGCTCCTATGTACAAGAATATAACTACTATAATACTGCTCCTATGTACAAGAATATAACTACTATAATACTGCTCCTATGTACAAGAATATAACTACTATAATACTGCTCCTATGTACAAGAATATAACTACTATAATACTGCTCCTATGTACAAGAATATAACTACTATAATACTGCTCCTATGTACAAGAATATAACTACTATAATACTGCTCCTATGTACAAGAATATAACTACTATAATACTGCTCCTATGTAGAATATAACTACTATAATACTGCTCCTATGTACAAGAATATAACTACTATAATACTGCTCCTATGTACAAGAATATAACTACTATAATACTGCTCCTATGTACAAGAATATAACTACTATAATACTGCTCCTATGTACAAGAATATAACTACTATAATACTGCTCCTATGTACAAGAATATAACTACTATAATACTGCTCCTATGTACAAGAATATAACTACTATAATACTGCTCCTATGTACAAGAATATAACTACTATAATACTGCTCCTATGTACAAGAATATAACTACTATAATACTGCTCCTATGTACAAGAATAAACTACTATAATACTGCTCCTATGTACAAGAATATAACTACTATAATACTGCTCCTATGTACAAGAATATAACTACTATAATACTGCTCCTATGTACAAGATATAACTACTATAATACTGCTCCTATGTACAAGAATATAACTACTATAATACTGCTCCTATGTACAAGAATATAACTACTATAATACTGCTCCTATGTACAAGGAATATAACTACTATAATACTGCCTCCTATGTACAAGAATATAACTACTATAATACTGCTCCTATGTACAAGAATATAACTACTATAATACTGCTCCCTATGTACAGAATATAACTACTATAATACTGCTCCTATGTACAAGAATATAACTACTATAATACTGCTCCCTATGTACAAGAATATAACTACTATAATACTGCCTCCTATGTACAAGAATATAACTACTATAATACCTGCTCACTATGTAAAGAAATAACTACTATAATACTGCTCCTATGTACAAGAATATAACTACTATAATACTGCTCCTATGTACAAGGAATATAACTACTATAATACTGCTCCTATGTACAGAATATAACTACTATATACTGCATCCTATGTACAAGAATATAACTACTATAATACTGCCCCTATGTACAAGAATATAACTACTATAATACTGCTCCTATGTACAAGAATTAACTACTATAATACTGCTCCCTATGTACAAGAATATAACTACTATAATACTGCCTCCTATGTACAAGAATATAACTACTATAATACTGCTCCTATGTACAAGAATATAACTACTATAATACTGCTCCTCTGTACAAGAATATAACTACTATAATACTGCTCCTATGTACAAGAATATAACTACTATAATACTGCTCCTATGTACAAGAATATACTACTATAATACTGCCTCCTATGTACAAGAATATAACTACTATAATACTGCCTCCTATGTACAAGAATATAACTACTATAATACTGCTCCCTATGTACAAGAATATAACTACTATAATACTGCTCCTATGTACAAGAATATACTACTATAATACTGCTCCTATGTACAAGAATATAACTACTATAATACTGCCTCCTATGTACAGAATATAACTACTATAATACTGCTCCTATGTACAAGAATATAACTACTATAATACTGCCTCCTATGTACAAGAATATAACTACTATAATACTGCCTCCTATGTACAAGAATATAACTACTATAATACTGCCTCCTATGTACAGGAATATAACTACTATAATACTGCTCCTATGTACAAGAATATAACTACTATAATACTGCTCCTATGTACAAGAATATAACTACTATAATACTGCCCCTATGTACAAGAATATAACTACTATAATACTGCTCCTATGTACAAGAATATAACTACTATAATACTGCCTCCTATGTACAAGAATATAACTACTATAATACTGCTCCTATGTACAAGAATATAACTACTATAATACTGCTCCTATGTACAAGATATAATACTATAATACTGCTCCTCTGTACAAGAATATAATACTGCTCCTATGTACAGAATATAACTACTATAATACTGCTCCTATGTACAAGAATATAACTACTATAATACTGCTCCTATGTACAAGAATATAACTACTATAATACTGCCTCCTATGTACAAGAATATAACTACTATAATACTGCTCCTATGTACAAGAATATAACTACTATAATACTGCCTCCTATGTACAAGAATATAACTACTATAATACGGCTCCTATGTACAAGAATATAACTACTATAATACTGCTCCTATGTACAAGAATATAACTACTATAATACTGCCTCCTATGTACAAGAATATAACTATTAATACTGCTCCTATGTACAAGAATATAACTACTATAATACTGCTCCTCTGTACAAGAATATAACTACTATAATACTGCTCCTATGTACAAGAATATAACTACTATAATACTGCCTCCTATGTACAAGAATATAACTACTATAATACTGCCTCCTATGTACAAGAATATAACTACTATAATACTGCTCCTCTGTACAAGAATATAACTACTATAATACTGCTCCTATGTACAAGAATATAACTACTATAATACTGCTCCCTATGTACAAGAATATAACTACTATAATACTGCCTCCTATGTACAAGAATATAACTACTATAATACTGCTCCTATGTACAAGAATATAACTACTATAATACTGCTCCTATGTACAAGAATATAACTACTATAATAATGCTCCTATGTACAAGAATATAACTACTATAATAATGCTCCTATGTACAGAATATAACTACTATAATACTGCTCCTATGTACAGGGAAATATACTACTATATACTGCTCCTATGTACAAGAATATAACTATATAATACTGCTCCTAGGTACAAGAATAAACTACTATAATACTGCTCCTCTGTACAAGAATAAACTACTATATACTGCCTCCTATGTACAAGAATATAACTACTATAATACTGCCTCCTATGTACAGGAATATAACTACTATAATACTGCTCCTATGTACAAGAATATAACTACTAGTAATACTGCTCCTCTGTACAAGAATATAACTACTATAATACTGCTCCTATGTACAAGAATATAACTACTATAATACTGCCTACCTATGTACAAGAATATAACTACTATAATACTGCTCCTCTGTACAAGATATAACTACTATAATACGGCTCCTATGACAAGAATATACCTACATAATACTTGCTCCTATGTACAAGAATATAACTACTATAATACTGCTCCTATGTACAAGAAATATAACTACTATAATACTGCTCCTATGTACAAGAATATAACTACTATAATACTGCATCCTATGTACAAAGAATTAACTAACTACTATAATACTGCTCCTCTGTACAAGAATATAACTACTATAATACTGCTCCTATGTACAAGAATAACTACTATAATATGCTCCTCTGTACAAGAATATAACTACTATACTACTGCTCCTAAACTACTAATACTGCCTCCTAGTACAAGAATATAACTGACTATAATACTGCTCCTATGTACAAGAATATAACTACTATAATACTGCTCCTATGTACAAGAATATAACTACTATAATATGCCTCCTATGTACAAGAATATAATACTATAATACTGCCTCATGTACAAGAATATAACTACTATAATACTGCTCCTATGTACAAGAATATAACTACTATAATACGCTCCTCTAGTACAAGAATATAACTACTATAATACTGCCCTCTAGTACAAGAATATAACTACTATAATACTGCCTCCTATGTACAAGAATATAACTACTATAATACTGCTCCTATGTACAAGAATATAACTACTATAATACTGCCTCCTATGTACAAGAATATAACTCATAATACTGCTCCTATGTACAAGAATATAATACTATAATACTGCTCCTATGTACAAGAATATAACTACTATAATACTGCTCCTATGTACAAGAATATAACTCCTATAATACTGCTCCTATGTACAAGAATATAACTACTATAATACTGCCTCCTATGTACAAGTACTATAACTACTATAATACTGCTCCTATGTACAAGAATATAACTACTATTAATATGCTCCTATGTCCAAGAATATAACTACTATAATACTGCTCCTCTGTACAAGAATATAACGACTATAATACTGCTCCTATGTACAAGAATATAACTACTATAATACTGCTCCTATGTACAAGAATATAACTACTATAATTACTGCTCCTAGTACAAGAATATACATACTATAATACTGCTCCTCTGTACAAGAATTACCTTACTATTATACTGCTCCTATGTACAAGAATATAACTACTATAATACTGCTCCTATGTACAAGAATATAACATACTATAATACTGCTCTAGTACAAGAATATAACTACTATCATACTGCCTCCTAGTACAAGACTATACCTACTATAATACTGCTCCTAGTACAAGAATATAACTACTATAATACTGCCTCCTATGTACAAGAATATAACTACTAAATACTGCTCCTATGTACAAGAATATAACTACTATAATACTGCCTCCTATGTACAGGAATATAACTACTATACTACTGCTCCTATGTACAAGAATATAAATACTATAATACTGCCTCCTATGTACAAGGACTATAAATACTATACTACTGCTCCTATGTACAAGAATCTAACTACTATAATACTGCCTCCTATGTACAAGAATATAACTACTATAATACTGCCTCCTATGTACAAGAATATAACTACTATAATACTGCTCCTATGTACAAGAATATAACTACTATAATACTGCTCCTATGTACAAGAATATAACTACTATAATACTGCTCCTATGTACAAGAATATAACTACTATAATACTGCTCCTATGTACAAGAATATAACTACTATAATACTGCCTCCTATGTACAAGAATATAACTACTATAATACTGCCTCCTATGTACAAGAATATAACTACTATAATACTGCTCCTATGTACAAGAATATAACTACTATAATACTGCTCCTATGTACAAGAATATAACTACTATAATACTGCTCCTATGTACAAGAATATAACTACTATAATACTGCTCCTATGTACAAGAATATAACTACTATAATACTGCTCCTATGTACAAGAATATAACTACTATAATACTGCCTCCTATGTACAAGAATATAACTACTATAATACTGCTCCTATGTACAAGAATATAACTACTATAATACTGCCTCCTATGTACAAGAATATAACTACTATAATACTGCTCCTATGTACAAGAATATAACTACTATAATACTGCTCCTATGTACAAGAATATAACTACTATAATACTGCTCCTATGTACAAGAATATAACTACTATAATACTGCCTCCTATGTACAAGAATATAACTACTATAATACTGCTCCTATGTACAAGAATATAACTACTATAATACTGCCTCCTATGTACAAGAATATAACTACTATAATACTGCCTCCTATGTACAAGAATATAACTACTATAATACTGCTCCTATGTACAAGAATATAACTACTATAATACTGCCTCCTATGTACAAGAATATAACTACTATAATACTGCCTCCTATGTACAAGAATATAACTACTATAATACTGCTCCTATGTACAAGAATATAACTACTATAATACTGCTCCTATGTACAAGAATATAACTACTATAATACTGCCTCCTATGTACAAGACTATAACTACTATAATACTGCTCCTATGTACAAGAATACAACTACTATAATACTGCTCCTCTGTACAAGAATATAACTACTATAATACTGCTCCTATGTACAAGAATATAACTACTATAATACTGCCTCCTATGTAGAAGAATATAACTACTATAATACTGCTCCTATGTACAAGAATATAACTACTATAATACTGCCTCCTATGTACAAGAATATAACTACTATAATACTGCTCCTATGTACAAGAATATAACTACTATAATACTGCCTCCTATGTACAAGAATATAACTACTATAATACTGCTCCTATGTACAAGAATATAACTACTATAATACTGCCTCCTATGTACAAGAATATAACTACTATAATACTGCTCCTATGTACAAGAATATAACTACTATAATACTGCCTCCTATGTACAAGAATATAACTACTATAATACTGCTCCTATGTACAGGAATATAACTACTATAATACTGCTCCTATGTACAATAATATAACTACTATAATACTGCTCCTATGTACAATAATATAACTACTATAATACTGCCTCCTATGTACAAGAATATAACTACTATAATACTGCTCCTATGTACAAGAATATTACTACTATAATACTGCTCCTATGTACAAGAATATAACTACTATAATACTGCTCCTATGTACAAGAATACAACTACTATAATACTGCTCCTCTGTATTACTATGTAAGGTAAAGAAGGGTTTCTGAGGTTTAGAGTTTCCTGTTTTTCCAATTATATTTTACACCTTTGAAACCCCTTTAAAGGGCTTCTGTCCCCCCCCTAAAGTCATTTTTCATTTGTTGGCTACTTATAATCCTATACTGCGATTTATCACTATATAGCGCTCTTACTCTTTTTCGTTCAGTCGTTTCTTCTAAAAACGGCACTTTTATAATATGTAAATGAGCTCTTTACCAGCAGTAGGCGGTTACTTGCTGGTAGCCGCCGCATCCTCCTCTCATAATGACGCCCCCTCCTCCTGCTGATTGACAGGGCCAGCGAGCGCTCTCCTCCTCTGGCCCTGTCTGCCTTCTAAATCTCACGCCTGCGCCGCACCGGTCTTCAGTCGGCGCAGGCGCACTGAGAGGAGGACGCTCGCTCAGCCGCTCCATCCTCAATGCGCCTGCGCCGATGACGTCACATCTACACCCGGCACAGGCACATTGAGGATGGAGCAGCCGAGCGAGCGTCCTCCTCTCAGTGCGCCTGCTACCAGTAAGTAACCGCCTACTTGCTGGTAGAGAGCTCATTTACATATTATAAAAGTGCCGTTTTTTTAAGAAACTACTGAATGAAAAAGAGTAAGAGCGCTATATAGTGATAAATCGCAGTATACGGATTATAAGTAGCCAAAAAATAAAAAATGATAGAAGCCCTTTAATTTCTTCCCGTTTTACGTCTGTGTGCGGCGTTTGGCGTTGGCGCGGTTTTTTACTGTCTTCTCTGGTTGCAGGTGGTTGTGTGCGTTCATCGGGATGATGCTGGTGGGGATCAGCGTCATATGTGTGAGTACAGGGATATGGCGGAGGCGTCGCCTGCAGCTGATCCTGCGGATTTGACCTTTTATCTCTCATTTCACCAGGTGCCTTTTGCTAAGGATATTTATGGGTTAATCGCACCTAATTTTGGAGTCGGATTCGCCATTGGTAAGTTGTGTGATTCCCGAGAGGCTGCGCCCGTCCTGTCCTGAGAACTACAGGTGGATATTGTGTTCTGGAATCTTCCTAGAATAGAATGCTAGAGCTGCAGTGAAGACTGACAGCACAGGCAGTGGAGTAGGAGAAGGCTTGATGGAGATTCTTATAGCGCTGGTGACGACCTCTGCAGACACTGTGCTCGCGACCAGATGACCTCACTCAGTCTCAGCTGACATCTCTGCTGTGACTTGTAGTTCTGCTTTTGTTGTATTTTCATATGATTGTGGCTCCTGTCTCCGGCAGGGATGGTGGATTCATCGATGATGCCCATCATGGGTTACCTGGTGGACCTGCGTCACGTCTCCGTCTATGGCAGCGTTTACGCCATTGCAGACGTGGCCTTCTGTATGGGGTTTGCATTAGGTGAGTTTAACGTCTGATGACGACATCCTGCCACCCAGCTCCACACTGCCCCATACAGTGACCAGATGAGACGGTGACCTCATACACCGGACATCCCGCCACCCGGCTCCACACTGCCCCATACAGTGACCGGATGAGACAGTGACCTCATGGTCCGGACATCCTGCCACCCGGCTCCACACTGCCCCATACAGTGACCAGATGAGACGGTGACCTCATGGACGGGACATCCCGCCACCCGGCTCCACACTGCCCCATACAGTGACCGGATGAGACAGTGACCTCATACACCGGACATCCCGCCACCCGGCTCCACACTGCCCCATACAGTGACCGGATGAGACAGTGACCTCATGGTCCGGACATCCTGCCACCCGGCTCCACACTGCCCCATACAGTGACCAGATGAGACAGTGACCTCATGGTCCGGACATCCTGCCACCCGGCTCCACACTGCCCCATACAGTGACCAGATGAGACGGTGACCTCATGGACGGGACATCCCGCCACCCGGCTCCACACTGCCCCATACAGTGACCGGATGAGACAGTGACCTCATGGACGGGACATCCCGCCACCCGGCTCCACACTGCCCCATACAGTGACCGGATGAGACAGTGACCTCATGGACGGGACATCCTGCCACCCAGCTCCACACTGCCCCATACAGTGACCAGATGAGACGGTGACCTCATACACCGGACATCCCGCCACCCGGCTCCACACTGCCCCATACAGTGACCGGATGAGACAGTGACCTCATGGTCCGGACATCCTGCCACCCGGCTCCACACTGCCCCATACAGTGACCAGATGAGACGGTGACCTCATGGACGGGACATCCCGCCACCCGGCTCCACACTGCCCCATACAGTGACCGGATGAGACAGTGACCTCATGGACGGGACATCCCGCCACCCGGCTCCACACTGCCCCATACAGTGACCGGATGAGACAGTGACCTCATGGACGGGACATCCCGCCACCCGGCTCCACACTGCCCCATACAGTGACCGGATGAGACAGTGACCTCATGGACGGGACATCCCGCCACCCGGCTCCACACTGCCCCATACAGTGACCAGAAGAGACGGTGACCTCTTGGTCCGGACATCCTGCCACCCGGCTCCACACTGCCCCATACAGTGACCAGATGAGACGGTGACCTCATACACCGGACATCCCGCCACCCGGCTCCACACTGCCCCATACAGTGACCGGATGAGACAGTGACCTCATGGTCCGGACATCCTGCCACCCGGCTCCACACTGCCCCATACAGTGACCAGATGAGACGGTGACCTCATGGACCAGACATCCCGCCACCCGGCTCCACACTGCCCCATACAGTGACCAGATGAGACGGTGACCTCATAGACCGGACATCCCGCCACCCGGCTCCACACTGCCCCATGCCCCATACAGTGACCAGATGAGACGGTGACCTCATAGACCAGACTTCCCACCACCCGGCTCCACACTGCCCCATACAGTGACCAGATAAGACGGTGACCTCATAGACCGGACATCCCGCCACCCGGCTCCACACTGCCCCATACAGTGACCAGATGAGACGGTGACCTCATAGACCGGACATCCCGCCACCCGGCTCCACAGTGCCCCATACAGTGACCGGATGAGACAGTGACCTCATAGACCGGACATCCCGCCACCCGGCTCCACACTGCCCCATACAGTGACGGGATGAGACAGTGACCTCATAGACCGGACATCCCGATACCCGGCTCCACAGTGCCCCATACAGTGACCAGATGAGACGGTGACCTCATGGTCCAGACATCCCGCCACCCGACTCCACACTGCCCCATACAGTGACCGGATGAGACAGTGACCTCATGGACGGGACATCCCGCCACCCGGCTCCACACTGCCCCATACAGTGACCGGATGAGACGGTGACCTCATGGTCCGGACATCCTGCCACCCGGCTCCACACTGCCCCATACAGTGACCAGATGAGACGGTGACCTCATGGACGGGACATCCCGCCACCCGGCTCCACACTGCCCCATACAGTGACCGGATGAGACAGTGACCTCATGGTCCGGACATCCCGCTACCCGGCTCCACAGTGCCCCATACAGTGACCAGATGAGACGGTGACCTCATAGACCGGACATCCTGCCACCCGGCTCCACACTGCCCCATACAGTGACGGGATGAGACGGTGACCTCATAGACCGGACATTCCGCCACCCGGCTCCACAGTGCCCCATACAGTGACCAGATGAGACGGTGACCTCATGGTCCAGACATCCCGCCACCCGACTCCACACTGCCCCATACAGTGACTGGATGAGACAGTGACCTCATGGACGGGACATCCCGCCACCCGGCTCCACACTGCCCCATACAGTGACCGGATGAGACGGTGACCTTATGGACCGGACATCCTGCCACCCAGCTCCACACTGCCCCATACAGTGACCAGATGAGACAATGACCTCATAGACCGGACATCCCAATACCCGGCTCCACACTGCCCCATACAGTGACCGGATGAGACAGTGACCTCATGGTCCGGACATCCCGCTACCCGGCTCCACAGTGCCCCATACAGTGACCAGATGAGACGGTGACCTCATAGACCGGACATCCTGCCACCCGGCTCCACACTGCCCCATACAGTGACGGGATGAGACGGTGACCTCATAGACCGGACATTCCGCCACCCGGCTCCACACTGCCCCATACAGTGACCAGATGAGACGGTGACCTTATGGACCGGACATCCCGCCAACCGGCTCCACACTGCCCCATACAGTGACCGGATGAGACGGTTACCTCATGGACCGGACATCCTGCCACCCAGCTCCACACTGCCCCATACAGTGACCGGATGAGACAGTGACCTCATAGACCGGACATCCCGATACCCGGCTCCACAGTGCCCCATACAGTGACCAGATGAGACAGTGACCTCATGGTCCGGACATCCCGCCACCCGGCTCCACACTGCCCCATACAGTGACCGGATAAGACAGTGACCTCATGGTCCGGACATCCCGCCACCCGGCTCCACACTGCCCCATACAGTGACCGGATAAGACAGTGACCTCATGGACCGGACATCCCGCCACCCGGCTCCACACTGCCCCATACAGTTACCAGATGATACGGTGACCTCATGGTCCGGACATCCCGCTACCCAGCTCCACACTGCCCCATACAGTGACCGGATGAGACGGTGACCTCATGGACCGGACATCCCGCCACCTGGCTCCACACTGCCCCATACAGTGACCGGATGAGACGGTGACCTCATGGACCAGACATCCCGCCACCCGGCTCCACACTGCCCCATACAGTGACAGGATGAGACGGTGACCTCATGGACCGGACATCCTGCCACCCGGCTCCACACTGCCCCATACAGTGACCTATTGAGACGGTGACCTCATGGTCCGGACATCCCGCCACCCAGCTCCACACTGCCTCATACAGTGACCGGATGAGACGGTGACCTCATGGACCGGACATCCCGTCACCCAGCTCCACACTGCCCCATACAGTGACCGGATGAGACGGTGACCTCATGGACCGGACATCCTGCCACCCGGCTCCACACTGCCCCATACAGTGACCGGATGAGACGGTGACCTCATGGACCGGACATCCCGCCACCCGGCTCCACACTGCCCCATACAGTGACTGGATGAGACGGTGACCTCATGGACCTGACATCCCGCCACCTGGCTCCACACTGCCCCATACAGTGACCGGATGAGACGGTGACCTCATGGTCCGGACATCCCACCACCCGGCTCCACACTGCCCCATACAGTGACTGGATGAAACGTGACTACATGGACCAGACTTCCCACCACCCGGCTCCACACTGCCCCATACAGTGACCGGATGAGACGTGACCTCATGGACCGGACATCCCGCCACCCGGCTCTACACTGCCCCATACAGTAACCGGATGAGACGTGACTACATGGACCACACTTCCCACCACCCGGCTCCACACTGCCCCATACAGTGACTGGATGAGACGTGACTACATGGACCAGACTTCCCGGCTCCATACTGCCCCATACAGTGACCGGATGAGACGGTGACCTCATGGACCAGACATCCCGCCACCTGGCTCCACACTGCCCCACACAGTGACCGGATGAGACGTGAACTCATGGTCCGGACATCCCGCCATCCGGCTCCACACTGCCCCATACAGTGACCAGATGAGACGGTGACCTCATGGACCAGACATCCCGCCACACGGCTCCACACTGCCCCATACAGTGACCGGATGAGACGTGACTAGATGGACCAGACATCCCGCCACCTGGCTCCACACTGCCCCAGCGGCGGTCCCCATTCAGGAGTGGACTGGAGTCCATGTCCAGGGACTGCGTTGTGACTCCAGTGAATGCTATACTCCGCTATAATGTAACGCCATCATCATCCTCACTGCCCTTCTCTTCCAGGTCCGTCAGCTGGAGGCGCTATCGCTAAATCCATTGGGTTTCCCTGGCTGATGACGATTATCGGAATAGTCGATATCATCTTTGCTCCACTTTGTTTGTTCCTCAGAAGTCCTCCCGCCAAGGAGGAGAAGATGGTAAGAAACATTAGAGTCAGTGTAAGGCGTGACGCAGCGATTATCCCCTGGCAGGATGAGCAGAGTGATGGGGAACACAAGTGTCACCTCCCCGGTCAGAGCCGCATCCCAATAGTTCTATGTTAATGGCGAGGCAGGTAACGTCCTGAGTGATCTCCTATGTGGTGGTCACATCCAGGCTCCTCTCCATATCAGCAAGAACGAGGTCAGCGAATCCACATTGTCCTCCAAACTAAAGATGGGCGAGCCTCTCGAGGTTTGGGTTAGGTCTTTTTTTTAAAAAAAAATTTGGTTTGAGCCAAACCAGATTGGCTACGATTGCCCTGAAGGTTGGTACAAAACCCCTTCGAGCCTCCTAAGAAAACGTTATCTCTTTACTTGTATTTTTTATGATTCCCCCCCCCCCCCAGCTCTTTGACACAATGACAGCAATAGTTAATCATATCTGAGTGACCGCGACGTACATCGTTGTGGGGAAACGCACGTATGATGGCGGTAACATACTGCGTGTTTAATATCACACGTAATTTCCAAAGCCTCCAAAAATTGTTGTCACGAACCAGCGGGTATGAACCCACCGTGCCACGTGTTCCAACTCTTCTAAGGGTGTTATCTAAGTGAACCCCTCGTTCTTCACAGTACCCCTGGTGGTGAGGGATAGAGGAGGGTTGGCACACGAGGCAGCTAGTCCAGGCGGACCAGGAGGTACCAGAGGTACGGACGTAGTCAGCAGGCCGAGTCGTAACCAGGAGCAACAGTGCAGGACTGAAGGATGAGGCAGAGGCAGAGTCAAACAAGCAATAGGTCAGGGCAGGCGGCACAGGTACAGGTCAGGCAATCCGGATCGGCAGCAGGAGAGTCAAGGCAGGCAGGCAGGCGTCAAACAGGTAGCGGAGCCCTGAAGGAAGTGCTGCAGGGAAGAAGCAGCAAGCATGCTGTGACCAGGGCTGAAAGGAAACTGTGGAGCGTATCCCAGAACAAACAGTACCTGCAAGGTAAGAGCCCAGGACTGCAGCGGTGAATGGGGAAGCCCTGGCAGCAGATCACCGCTGAACATGGCGCCCAGGACCGGTGCAGTAAGTAGGGGAACAGCGGCGCATAGCAGACTTCTTGAGGCCACAACGTGACAGAAACCTCTTTACCAAGTTCGGAGCATGAATGTTTTCCTCTGGTTCCCAAGACCTCGCCTCAGAACCAAAGCCTTTCCAGAGACTCTTTGAACTATCTGCCATAGGAAGTGGTGGGGTTTTCTTGCCACTTCTTAGGAAAGAAGGTGCCCCCCCCACACACAAAAAAAGAAATATTGTAATTCTGTTAAAATAGCAAATAATAAATGTTCTTGCAGGTAGCTGATTTAGAGCTTCTGCAGCAGCTGCAGCTGTGTTATGCAGCAGTAACTGCAGCTAGAATGCAGTGCCAGGCACAGCGGCCTCAGCTCCTCACTCCCTGGCTGACAGCTTCCCTGCCTGTCTCTATTCTACACACACAATTCTTCTTCTCGCCCTTCCCTTTCTTGTCTCTGCAAATGATGGCCACAAGGAGAGAAAGTATGTCCTTCAAACACAGGCGAGTTAATTATGCTCACCTGTTCAGGTAGCACCAATCTTGGGCGCAACCACAATGAAGTCCAACTGGAGAAGTTACAGGTGACTGGTTGGTGCTGCCGGTTCTGTCCAAAATCTCCTTTGGCAGGGACCAGACCCCCAACCGGGTGAACAATTTTACTGGAGCTCCACTGGACCATAAGAGTCAAGTGAGTGTGGGCCCAAGGCACAAGATCACAGCCAGATGTGGAATATAGTAAGGTTTATTTGGAGACTTCCTTGTCTCTCGCAGTAGAATACAAGCTTTTTTTTTTATTTCTGACACTGTAAGACCCATCAACTCACATTAACAGACTAGCAAGTTCTGCGTTCTGCTCGGGCAGGTTCCAGAACCTCATGAGCACGGGGCAGGTTCCTCGATCTCATGAGCACATGGTAGATTCCTGGATCTCATGAGCACAGGGCAGCTTCCTGGATCTCATGGAACAGGGCTGGTTCCTGGATCTGATGAGCACAGGGCAGTTTCCTGGATCTTATGGTACAGGGCTGGTTCCTGGATCTCATGAACACAGGGCAGCTTCCTGGATCTCATGAGCACAGGGCAGGTTCCTGGACCTCATGAGCACAGGGCAGATTCCAGGACCTCATGAGCACGAGGCAGCTTCCTGGATCTCATGAGCACGGGGCAGCTTCCTGGATCTCATGAGCACGGGGCAGCTTCCTGGATCTCATGAGCACGGGGCAGCTTCCTGGATCTCATGAGCACGGGGCAGCTTCCTGGATCTCATGAGCACGGGGCAGCTTCCTGGATCTCATGAGCACGGGGCAGCTTCCTGGACCTCATGAGCACATGGTAGATTCCTGGATCTCATGAGCACAGGGCAGCTTCCTGGACCTCATGAGCACAGGGCAGCTTCCTGGACCTCATGAGCACAGGGCAGCTTCCTGGACCTCATGAGCACAGGGCAGGTTCCTGGACCTATTTATGTCCATAAGGCTTGGTGTACCTCCACAGTCATTGCTGAACAATACTGCTCTGCTGATTTAGAACTTATGACACTTAAATGCAGACCATTCTACTTACCGAGGGAATTCACAGTCGTGTATCTCACCGTGGTTTAGATTCCTCCACAAGCTAATGTTAAGCTGGCACTGTCCAAATTGCATGATATTACGAACAGTCTGCAAAATATTCACCCAGATGGAGTGTTCATCTTAGCGGGTGATTTTAACCAAGCCAATCTCAAAACTGTGCTCCCCAAATTCTACTAGTTTGTTAAATTCCCAACTAGGGGGAGAAATACATTGGACCGTATTTATTGCAACATAGCAAATGCTTATACAGCATCACCTGTCCCCATCTCGGCAGGTCGGATCACATATCTTAGTTTTTAGCTCCAGCATACAAACCTCTTATCACCAGGATTAAGCCTACTTTGCATACAATCAGAGTTTGGCCTGAAGGAGCCACAATGAGACGACAGGATTGTTTTGAGGACACAGATTGGGATTTGTTTAAACAGGCAGCTACAAAGGAAAACCACCCAGACTTAAACATATCGGCCTCCTCTGTCCTGTCCTATATCACATTCTGCATGGACAATGTCACTGATACCAAAATCATTCGGACCTTCCCAAATAGGAAACCATGGATAAACAGAAATGTCCAAAACCTTTTGGAGGCCCGTGACATTGCTTTCCGAAAGGGAGACCCAGAGGAGTACAAAACAGCCCGGTCCGATCTGACGAGGGGCGTTACGGAGGCGAAGCAAAGATACAACATCATTTCACGAGCTCTGATTCCCGATGCATGGGGCCGGGTATCAAGTCCATTACGAATTATAAGAGCAACACCTGTTCTATCAACACTGGAAATTCTTTCTCTCCTGATGACCTAAATCAGTTTTTTGCACGATTTGACAATGAGCTGCCGATCATCGGATTAGCCCAGCAAGAGGCTCCATCATGTTCCCTGATGCTGAGCGCACAGGAGGTAGAAGGGGCCTTCAGCCACATTAATCCCCACAAAGCAGCTGGCCCTGATGAAGTTCCTGGAAAAGTCCTAAAAAACTGTGCTAAACAGCTGAAAACAGTGTTTACCAGTATGTGTAACAGCTCACTAGAGCCGGCCATTGTCCCCACTTGCCTGAAGTCCTCCACAATTGTCCCAATTCCAAAACAGGCCGGGGTGAAGACCTTAAGTGATTATCGCCCGGTGGCTCTCACTCCTATTGCTATGAAGTGCTTTGAAGAACTTGTCCTCAGGCACATGAAGAGCAGGATCTGCACCTCCATGGACCAATACCAGTTTGCCTACAGAGCAGATAGGTCGGCTGAGGACGCCGTCTCACTTACCCTTCACACTGCGCTGTCACACTGGAGCAGAGAGACAGCTGTGCGGATGCTGTTCATTGATTACAGCTCGGCCTTTAACACCGTCCCTCCCAACAAGTTGGCAATGAAACTGAACCAACTTGGGTCTCGGCTCAGACCTGTGCAACTGGATACTGGATTTTCTTACAAAAAGACCACAAGTCGTACGCATGGGCAAGCCCTTCTCTTCATCCCTAACACTAAACACCGGGGCACCGCAAGGCTGTGTGCGGAGCCTCTCCTTTACTCCTTCTTCACAAATGACTGTAAAACTATTCACACAATACCATTATACAATGTGCAGATGACACGACCGCGATAGGCCTGATCTCCAACAATGATGAAACCGCCTATAGGAAAGAGGCCGAGAACCTAGAGAGATGGAGGAAGAACAACCTCCTACTCAATACCAAGAAAACAAAGGAGCCGATTCTGGATTTTAGGAAGAAGAAACGAAATGGACACCATCCCATTAGCATTAATGGTGGAAACGTGGAGATAGTTCAAAGTTTCAGATTCTTGGGAGTTCATATTAGTCAGGACCTGTCATGGATAAAAAACACAACAGAAATTACCAAAAAAGGCCTTCAGAGGATTTATTCTGAGGAGTCTGAAGAAAGCACAACTCCCAAAACAGCTGCTTGTCAATTCTTACAGGTGCACCATAGAATCTGTGATCACATACTGCAGTACAGGGTGGTCCTCCGGCTGCTCCTCTGAGGACAAGACCCTCAAGCGCATCATTAGAATGGCTGGCAGAATCCCTGGTCCTCAGCTACCATCACTGGGTGACATCTTCACTGCTCGCTGCAGCAACAGGGCAAAAATTATCTGCGGGGATCCAACTCACCCCGGCCACAGCCCTTTCACTCCGCTACCCTCTGGTAGGCGTCTTAGAGCCCTACATGCCTGCACCACTAGGCTGAAGAACAGCGTCTACCCCAAAGCAATTGCCCCTTCCTAGGATAGAAACTACCACAGACTGAAAGTGACTGCTGCATCCGTGACCCCATGATGACCACACTGCAGTGGTGTCTGATCAGTGTGTATATACTCACCAGCACTTCCTACTTTGCTCTTGCTATATATATATACTGTGACCTGTGAATAGTAACGCCTTTTAGTGCAAGGTTTTTTGTTTTTTTTCTAGTGTAATGCTTTAGTTTAAATGTCAGTTCTTGTTCCTCTGTCCATGGCATCTAGGATTGCTCCAAACAACATTTCATTGTATTGTACATTGTATTACATTGTATTGTACAGTGACAATAAAGGCATCTTATCTTATGAGCACATGGTAGATTCCTGGATCTCATGAGCACCGGGCAGCTTCCTGGATCTCATGGAACAGGGCTGGTTCCTAGATCTCATGAGCACAGGGCTGGTTCCTGGATCTTATGGTACAGGGCTGGTTCCTGGATCTGATGAGCACAGGGCAGGTTCCTGGATCTCATGAGCACAGGGCAGGTTCCTGGACCTTATTAGCACAGGGCAGATTCCAGGACCTCATAAGCACAGGGCAGATTCCAGGACCTCATGAGCACAGGGCAGCTTCCTGGACCTCATGAGCACAGGGCAGATTCCAGGACCTCATGAGCACAGGGCAGCTTCCAGGACCTCATGAGCACAGGGCAGCTTCCTGGACCTCATGAGCACAGGGCAGATTCCAGGACCTCATGAGCACAGGGCAGGTTCCTGGACCTTATGAGCACAGGGCAGATTCCAGGACCTCATGCGCACAGGGCAGGTTCCTGGACCTCATGAGCACAGGGCAGATTCCAGGACTTAATGAGCACAGGGCAGATTCCAGGACCTCATGAGCACAGGGCAGCTTCCTGGACCTCATGAGCACAGGGCAGATTCCAGGACCTCATGAGCACAGGGCAGGTTCCTGGACCTTATGAGCACAGGGCAGATTCCAGGACCTCATGCGCACAGGGCAGGTTCCTGGACCTCATGAGCACAGGGCAGATTCCAGGACTTAATGAGCACAGGGCAGATTCCAGGACCTCATGCGCACAGGGCAGCTTCCTGGATCTCATGAGCACAGGGCAGGTTCCTGGACCTCATGCGCACAGGGCAGCTTCCTGGATCTCATGAGCACAGGGCAGCTTCCTGGATCTCACGAGCACAGGGCAGATTCCTGGATCTCATGAGCACAGGGCAGCTTCCTGGATCTCATGAGCACAGGGCAGCTTCCTGGATCTCATGAGCACAGGGCAGCTTCCTGGACCTCATGAGCACAGGGCAGCTTCCTGGACCTCATGAGCACAGCTCAGGCCACTTGTCTAATTTGTCAGATACCATTTGAGAAGCCTCAACAAGAATGTGAGAATCTGCAGGGTGACGCTCCACGGGACAATTAGGTAAATCCATCTCCACAGGACAAATAGGTAAATTTGGCTTGTTGTTTATGACATTTGGTTAGTCACATTTACTGTCATAATGAACCCAGCAGGGGTAGCTGCTAGTTAAATCCTATAAAGGATTTCCCAGGTGGACATTCAGAACATTCTGATGATGAATTGGATGCAGTCACTTTCCATAGTCTTCATATTGGTAACACCATCTGGGGTGGACTGGCCATAGACCCTACAGGAAAATTTCCTGGTGGGCCGATGCCCAGGGGACCACTTGAGCCCAACTGGCCGCTGTCTAGGTACGTAATGATCTAATAGTTTTAGCATTATGTAATGAACCTGGTACTTGTGCACCTGGCCAGCAGCCAGGTGTCCTCCTGAATTCAGTTGTATCACTGTCCTCAGTATAGTGACAGCAGTATTTTAGGCTGCACAGTGGTATTTGGTTTTGCTGGGGTGGTATTTGCTCTGTGATATTGTTGGCCATGCCTACTTGTGTTACTCCGCTTTCTGTCAATTTGGGCACACCTACAACATGGGGCCACTTTAGTTTTTTTTTCCAGGGCTACTTTAAGTTCCTTGTCAGCCCTTGACCACCATCCACGAGTTCTGATGTCATTAGAGGACCAGACTCAGGCCAGAGCATCCAGAACTAGGCCTCAAGTCTTCTGCTGCTGTCTGATATTTAAGGCTTCGTTCACATCACCGTTCAGCCTTTTCGTTCTCCGGCACATAACTGGGCCAAACGGAGCCCACAGGCCTCATAGACTAAAATGGGGTCCATTAGGTTTCCGCTCAGAAGAAGATTTTTGAAGCGGAGATGAAAGACCTACATGCACAATTTTTGTCTCCACTCCAAAATCTTCTTCTGAGCGGAAACCTAACGGACCCCATTAAAGTCTATGGGCCTGTGGGCTCCGTTCGGCTCAGTTATGTGCCGATTTCTAAACGGGGCAGTAGAACGGTGATGTGAACGAAGCCTAAACAAGGTCTCTGCATTGAAAGACGACCGGTCCTGTAATATAATCTGTTTCAATCCTGCAGGCCATTCTCATGGAGCACAACTGCCCGGTGAGGAAACGCATGTACACGCAGAACAGCACGCAGCCATATTACGCCGCAGATGAAGAGTCAGAGAGCGATGAATGAGCGGGGACTCTGCTTCGCAGCTAGTTGTTCGTACATTTCATTGTTGTATCATTGGTCTAACAGTGACATAGTAACAAGCCAAAGGTCTATTGTCCTGTCCTAGCAGAGTGGCGTTTCATGGCACGGAGAGCGGCGCCTCCATGGGGTGAGACTATAAACAGCAAGTGCCATTTAATGAGCATATGTGGCACCCTGCAGACCAGGGTCCTACTGGTACAATCACTGGTGTCGTATATGTGCAGGCAGTCTGACTGTGTCTTTATTATTGTGTTGGGCTGAACAGTCAGAAATATAATGACCGCCAAGTCTCCAATTATCGCCGCGCTCCCCAGCTCGCACTCTCCGTGTAGACTCACACATGAACGCCACCCGTTCTCTTGTAGCTAGGATGTGTTGTACGAAATCTACTCACATTACCAACCGCCTTACTGGGTAACGGACACACAAGCTTTTCTAGACCCGTTTATATAAATATTGTTGAGAAACTTTATTTTATGTATTTCATTTTATTACATATTATGCAATATATTTTTAACTACTGTAACTGTAATGTAAATGTGTATAAAATGATTAAAACCCAAGAATGTCCTGCGTCTGACTGTGTGACAATCACTGGTGACCCGCGTCTGACTGTATATTATCATTGGTGACCCGCCTCCGACTGTGTGTGATAATTACTGGTGACCCGCCTCTGACTGTGTAGCAATCACTGGTGACCCGCGTCTGACTGTATGACAAATGACAATCACTGGTGACTGCGTCTGACTGTGTGACAATCACTGGTGACCCGCCTCTGACTGTGTGTAACAATCACTGGTGACCCGCCTCTGACTGTATATTATCATTGGTGACCCGCGTCTGACTGTATGACAATCACTGGTGACCCGCCTCTGACTGTGTGTGTGACCATCACTGGTGACCCGCCTCTGACTGTGTGTAACAATCACTGGTGACCCGCCTCTGACTGTATATTATCATTGGTGACCCGCCTCCGACTGTGTGTGATAATTACTGGTGACCCGCCTCTGACTGTGTAGCAATCACTGGTGACCCGCGTCTGACTGTATGACAAATGACAATCACTGGTGACTGCGTCTGACTGTGTGACAATCACTGGTGACCCGCCTCTGACTGTGTGTAACAATCACTGGTGACCCGCCTCTGACTGTGTGTAACAATCACTGGTGACCCGCCTCTGACTGTATATTATCATTGGTGACCCGCGTCTGACTGTATGACAATCACTGGTGACCCGCCTCTGACTGTGTGTGTGACCATCACTGGTGACCCGCCTCTGACTGTGTGTAACAATCACTGGTGACCCGCCTCTGACTGTATATTATCATTGGTGACCCGCCTCCGACTGTGTGTGATAATTACTGGTGACCCGCCTCTGACTGTGTAGCAATCACTGGTGACCCGCGTCTGACTGTATGACAAATGACAATCACTGGTGACTGCGTCTGACTGTGTGACAATCACTGGTGACCCGCCTCTGACTGTGTGTAACAATCACTGGTGACCCGCCTCTGACTGTGTGTAACAATCACTGGTGACCCGCCTCTGACTGTATATTATCATTGGTGACCCGCATCTGACTGTATGACAATCACTGGTGACCCACCTCTGACTGTGACAATAACTGGTGACCCGCCTCTGACTGTGTGTGTGACCATCACTGGTGACCCGCCTCTGACTGCGTGTGACAATTACTGGTGATCCGCGTTTGACGGTGTGACAATAACTGGTGACCCTCCTCCAACTGTGTGACAATCACTGGTGACCCTCGTCTGACTGTGTGACAATGGCTGGTGACCAGCCTCTGACTGTGTGTGATGATCACTGGTGACCCTCGTCTGACTGTGTGATGATCACTGGTGACCCTCGTCTGACTGTGTGACAATGGCTGGTGACCAGCCTCTGACTGTGTGTGACCATCACTGGTGACCCTCGTCTGTGTGACAATGGCTGGTGACCAGCCTCTGACTGTGTGTGCCCATCACTGGTGACCCTCGTCTGACTTTGTGACAATGGCTGGTGACCAGCCTCTGACTGTGTGTGACGATCACTGGTGACCCTCGTCTGACTGTGTGACAATGACTGGTGACCCGCCTCAGACTGTGTGTGACACTCACTGGTGACTCACCTCTATGTGTGACAATAACTGGTGATCCACGTCTGGCAATCACTTTTGACCTGTGTTTGTGCATGGCAATCATTGGTGACCCACGTCTGACTGTGTGACCCGCCTCTGTGTGTGACCATAACTGGTGACCCGCATCTGACTGTATATTATCATTGGTGACGCACCTCTGACTGTGTGACAATGACTGGTGAACCGCCTCTGACTGTGTGTAACAATCACTGGTGACCCGCGTCTGTGTGTGACAATGACTGGTGACCCACCTCTGACTGTGTGTGACCATCACTGGTGACCCTCGTCTGACTGTGCGACAATGACTGGTGACCCGCCTCCGACTGTGTGTGACATTAACTGGTGACCCACATCTGACTGTATATTATCATTGCTGACCCATTTTTGGCTGTGTGACAATGACTTGTGGCCCGCCTCCGACTGTGTGTGACACTCACTGGTGACCCGCATCTGACGGTGTGACAATGACTGGTGACTCGCCTCCAACCGTGTGACAATCATTGGTGACCCACGTCTGATGGTGTGTGACACACACTGGTGACCCGCCTCTGTCAGACGTGGGTCACCAGTTATTGTCAAACACAATCACTTTTGACCTGTGTTTGTGCATGGCAATCATTGGTGACCCGCATCTGACTGTGTGACAATGACTGGTGACCTGCCTCTGACTGTGTGTAACCATCACTAGTGACCCACTTCTGACTGTTTGACAATGACTGGTGACCCGCGTCTGACTGTATATTATCATTGGTAACCCACCTGTGACTGTGTGACAATGACTGGTGATTCGCCTCCAACTGTGTGTGACAATCATTGGTGGACATCTGACAGTGTGTGACCATCACTGGTGACCCTTGTCTGACTGTGTGACAATGACCCGCATCTGACTGTATATTATCATTGGTGACCCGCCTCCGACTGTGTGTGACAATCACTGGTGACCCGCGTCTGACGGTTTGCAACCATCACTGGCGACCCACGTCTGACGGTGTGTGAGAATCACTGGCGACCCACGTCTGACGGTGTGTGAGAATCACTGGTGACTCGCCTGTATGTGCGACAATAACTGGTGACCCACGTCTGACAATCACTTTTGACCCGTGTATGTGCATGGCAATCATTGGTGACCCGCGTCTGACTGTGTGACAATGACAGGTGACCCGCCTAACTGTGTGTGACTATCAATGGTGACCCTTGTCTGACTGTGTGACAATGACTGGTGACCCGCATCTGACTGTATATTATCATTAGTGACCCACCTCTGACTGTGTGACAATGACTGGTGACCCGCCTCTGACTGTGTGACAATGACTAGCGACCCGCCTCTGACTGTGTGTGACAATCATTGGTGAACCACATCTGACAGTGTGTGACAATGACTGGTGACCCGCGTCTGACTGTATATTATCATTAGTGACCCACCTCTGACTGTGTAACAATGACTGGCGACCTGCCTCTGACTGTGTGTGACAATGACTGGTGACCCGCCTCTGACTGTGTGCGACTGACTGGTGACCCTTGTCTGACTGTGCGACAATGACTGGTGACCCGCCTCCGACTGTGTACGACAATGACTGGTGACCTGCCTCTGACTGTGTGCGACAATGACTGGTGACCCGCCTCTATGTGACAATAACTGGTGACCCACGTCTAACAATCACTTTTGACCTGTGTTTGTGCATGGCAATCATTGGTGACCCGACTAACTGTGTGTGACCATCACTGGTGACCCTTGTCTGACTGTGTGACAATGACTGGTGACCCGCGTCTGACTGTGTATTATCATTAGTGACCCACCTCTGACTGTGTGACAATTACTGGCGACCTGCCTCTGACTGTGTGTGACAATGACTGGCGACCCACCTCTGACTGTGTGCGACAATGACTGGTGACCTGCCTCTGTGTGACAATGACTGGTGACCCGCCTCCAACTGTGTGTGACAATCATTGGTGACCTGCCTCTGACTGTATAGGATTATCATTGCTGACCAGGGTGGACACGGTCTGATCAGGACTTTTATCATGTAATATCTTATGCCATTTTTCATGGGTAGGTAAATTAGCGATTATATTATAGCGATTTGAAGCGTCTATTACACGAAGCGTATATCGGTAACCTAATGGAAACAGCCGTAATATAAACGTCCAAGTGCCGCCGTGCTGCTGCCAACTATGGTTTTTGTCTTTGCAAGAGATTTGCTAAACATGTCCACACTCAGCAATGATCGGGAATTAATAATTGTTGGAGTGGGGGACAGGCACAAACCTGCTATATATGAGATGTTTATAGAGCTCCCCGGGGCAGTATGGCTAGTCATAGAGAATATCCATATGTGGCCATAATGACTGGACCTCGTGGTCTCTACGATAAAACTATGGTGGCTGACTAGGAATTATGAGGATTATTGTTTATGAGGAAATCGTTGCTGTATAATGGTCTCCTTTGCTCGTTCCAGGTTTATACTGTGGCTTCTTTTCAGGATCATGGGGCTTGCGTTGCCAGATTTACTTGGGTTGAGTGCATCTCGCTGGGACAGACTGAGTTGTTGATTTCATCTGATAAAGAACTTCACTACGATCTTAGAAGAAAGACTTCCCTTCTTCACCATCTGAATGCACAAATACACATAGCCACTGCGAACAGCTGAGTCAATGCTGTTCTCTTTAAGGGCCACGAGTCTAAATTCACAACTTTTCTCCTTCTGTAGCAAAGTAATGACCCTCTACACACAAGCCGCAATTATCACGGCTAATTAATTCAGTTTAGCCCTAATTGTATGCAAATCACTGAGCTGGGTCGTTACAGACGGAAGCTCATTATGACCAACTGTTGGATCTGGATGTTAAGTTCAGAGTCCGTGTAGTTGCAGGTTCCTATGATCTGCAGGATGGTGAGGGTCATTATCCATAGTGTAGAAACTGTTGATGGAGTGTACTGATGGGCTGTGAGGGTCGTTATCCATAGTGTAGACCAGGCATGCTCAACCTGCGGCCCTCCAACTATTGTAAAACTACCACAATGCCCTGCTGTAGGTTGTTTGGGCATGCCTGGTGTAGACACTGTTGGTTGAGTGGACTTTGAGGGTCATTATCCCTGGTATAGATATTGCTGCTGGAGTGTGTGCAGTTTTCATTGTATATTTTTTTCCCCATCAGAACCTGAATCATGTTATGGGTCAGTATCTCCTATTTGTCATCATTCAATAGTAAACATCTATTCTTGCCCAGTTCTGGGGACGTTTTAACAATGGAGTCTTGTAGGCCACATATGTCAAAGATGAAACCGTCATGTTGTAGTAGAGATAAACCTTCATGTCGACAACCACTCCTAGAGCCATAAACAGTTTCCCAGGGTTTGAGCCTTTACACTTTAATCATATTGTTATCTAGATTTTCGCAGTCTTGGTTGGGCAACAAAGGCTAATTTTCTGTCTTCAGATTACGGTCCTTTTCACTCCAGCAGTTTTTCTAATGCTGACCGATCGTTCATAGTCACTGCCGATGCTCAGCCGCTTCATGGACTGAAGAGCCCAAGCCAACGGGTAGTGATAGAAATGGGGCATGTAAGGGTGCATCAGTATCATGCTTTGTGATGAAAGGCTCCATGCACCAGTTTATGTCACACCCCGACGGTCCAGTCAGTGGTGAGACCAGGCATTTTATCTCATCTATGTTTAATCCAGTTAGGGAGTCTTATTTACCTCCTTGGACTACATTGCCCAGAGTGAAGAAGTCCTATAACCTCTCCCCCATGGTCCACACCACGGTAATTTAAAGCTTGATGACACCGAGTTCACAATTCACCCCAAACTGTTTTGCACATAGCACGGTATAGCGGCTCATACAGAGAACCAGAGGTGGAAAGCACCTAGTAGGCTGGAACAGCATTGTAGACTGAACTTTCCTGATATTGTGGACATTCTGAGAAGCTTTTCAATAATCTACTTCAGGGATGCTTAACCTGCGGCCCTCCAGCTGTTGGACAGCTATAACTCCCAACATGCACTCCCTAATAGCTGTATGCTGGGAGTTGTAGTTTTGCAACAGCTGAAGGGCCGCAGGTTGGGCATCTCTGATCTACTTAGAGCCACATTCTGGCACAGCTTCGTCCCAGATCTTTCCTCTCCCTGACTGCTCCATTACTTCTCTTCAGCTTCCAAACCACTGAACATCTGAGGGGAGAAGATGCAGACATTTTGATGTTCATGTGAATCTTGATCTTTTCACCCGTAACCTCAAAGGCAGACATGAAACCTAAGACAGTTCAGCAGCTCTCGCCTTTTTTTTGCTCGGGGGTTTCTTTCCCTTGATATTGTCGGATGATCTTCAATTGCTCCAGGAGCGGCTTCTTTTCCGCCCTGACTTACAGAACCATGACAGCTGTTGCTGTAGGATTCAGCCTTCCACCGAATTCAGGATCATTGGATGCAACTGATGAACAGGAGCAATGTCAGCCTCCAGATGAGCTACAAATCGAGGAAAAGTTCAGGAAGAGATCTACCCGGCCACTGACCCATCTCGCTCACACATAAGTAGGTAGATACATAACTTTGACGGTTTAGAACCACACTAAAGGAAGAGACAAGTCTTGGACTGTATCCGAAGCTTCGCCATCTAATGTCCAATGTCTTTCACTCCAATTCCACAAAATGTTTTCCATCCGTGTAGCATTGACCCTCTGCAGCCATCGTCCAGCACAGACTTGCAGTGCGAATGGTTTTCTCTAACTGTATCAAAGCTGAGATTTCAGCACATGGTTGTTGTCGCAGTCTGTGCTACCGTTGGCTCCATCTCCCACAGAAAGCACTTGTTTTCTTGTCTCCTTGAGGAGTCCAGTAGCTAAAAGCTCTACAATGGGCCCAGAAGTGTCCGTCTGCGAGCAGGGGCTTGACTTTGCACCATACAAACTTGTTTCTGATCTCACAGAGCAAGAGGAGAGTGCACAGGACATCAGGGAAAGCGCAGTAGGAACCTTGGGGCCAGCAGGCCAATAAGTCCACACAGCACAGCAGGTCCTGCGAGGCTTTTATTATGGAAGCTACAGTATGTACATTACAGCATAGTTGCAAGGTTTACATTATACAGACTCGTCCAGTTCACCCCCAGGAACCCCTCACATCTATGAACCTTCCCTTACTCCTCCAATCATCTTCCCTCCAAGTATAGAAAAATATTGCACTACAGATACTCTGCACTTTACAAAAGAGAAATGGAATAGCAGCATCAGTCGACTGCAGGTCCCTGTCCGCTGCTCCTCACAACACAGGATAGTGGAATGTCGCAACTACACGGCAATGGTCAGGACGGTCTGGAAGACACAGGTACCCAAGGTCCCAATCTGCCTGTAGACATGGTGCACATGAGACACCATGAAGTACTGGACTCCACCAGCCCTCCGCCATGGCAGCTCACTGCATTCAGACCTCATTTACATGTAACGTGGGTGCATCTTAGTGTCTATAATACAGCCATAAAGCCCCACCCGTAATGACCCAAACGACAACATTCATCATGCTGTAAGTTCAGCTCATTAGAAGCACAGTCGTTATAATACAGTCGTTAAAATGCACGCACATTACAGCTGTCTGAACGAGGTCTACATACGGAGTGGTGAGAACTTCCCCAATTACCTGAAAAACAACCCATATCCAGTGTATAGAAAAGCATACATCGCCACGGACTAAGCTGGAGGAAGCTGAAGGGGTTAACCACAGTCCAACAAAGGGTCTTGTGTTTAGGATAGGACTGCATCATCACACTATGACAACTCTGCCAGGCCTGAGCAAGACTTCAACCTGGACCTGTCCAGGACGTAGTGGTGGAAAAGGGGTTGAGAAGAAAAGCTGGTGCAATAGCAATGAATATGGGGCCCACAGAGGGGCCGAGGAGCGGACATGGGCCGCACAAAAGAGCCGAGGAGCGGACACTGGGCACACAGAGGGGCTGAGGAGTAGACATGGGGGCTGACTTGAACCTGGACCTGTCCAGGACGTAGTGGTGGAAAAAGGGTTGAGAAGAAAAGCTGGTGCAATAGCAATGAATATGGTGCCCACAGAGGGGCCGAGGAGCGGACACGGGGCGCACAGAGGGGCCGAGGAGCGAAGAGGGGCCGAGGGGTGGACACGGGCCGCACAGAGGGGCCGAGGAGCGAAGAGGGGCCGAGGGGCGGACACGGGCCGCACAGAGGGGCCGAGGAGCGAAGAGGGGCGGACACGGGCCGCACAGAGGGGCCGAGGGGCGCACACGGGCCGCACACGGGACATGGGCCGCACAAAAGAGCCGAGGAGCGGACACTGGGCACACAGAGGGGCTGAGGAGTAGACATGGGGGCTGACTTGAACCTGGACCTGTCCAGGACGTAGTGGTGGAAAAAGGGTTGAGAAGAAAAGCTGGTGCAATAGCAATGAATATGGTGCCCACAGAGGGGCCGAGGAGCGGACACGGGGCGCACAGAGGGGCCGAGGAGCGAAGAGGGGCCGAGGGGCGCACACGGGCCGCGGGGCGCACACGGGCCGCACAGAGGGGCCGAGGGGCACACACGGGCCGCACAGAGGGGCCGAGGGGCGCACACGGGCCGCACAGAGGGGCCGACACGGGGGCTGACTTCAACCTGGACATGTCCAGGACGTAATGGTGGAAAAGGGGTTGAGAAGAAAAGCTGGTGCAATAGCAATGAATATGGTGCCCACAGAGGGGCCGAGGAGCGGACATGGGCCACACAGAGGGGTGGACATGGCGCACACAGAGGGGCCGAGGAGTAGACATGGGGGCTGACTTCAATCTGGACCTGTCCAGGACGTAGTGGTGGAAAAGGGGTTGAGAAGAAAAGCTGGTGCAATAGCAATGAATATGGTGCACACAGAAGGGCCAAGGAGCGGACATGGCGCACACAGAGGGGTGGACACGGCGCACACAGAGGGGCCGAGGGGCGGACACGGCGCACACAAAGGGTCAGATGCAGTGTACATAATGGAGCTGTGGAGTAGCATATGGTGGAGGTGGACGTGGCGCAGCATTGGCCCAGCTGATGACCAGATAAAGTGGTGGGAGTGGACGTGAAGCAGCAGTGGCACAGCCGAGAACCAGATACTTGGTGGGAGTGGACTTGACTCAGCAGCTGCACAGCTGAGAACCAGATACGTGGTGGGGGTTGACGTAACGCAGCAGTGGCACAGCCGAGGAGTAGGCGAGTGGTGGATGTGGTGTTGCAGGTTTACCGTCCAGCAGAAGCGCTGCATGGTGCAATAGGAAGGGTACAAGCACTTAGTGGCCACTCTCCTCTCCACTCAGTCCGTGTAATGGCGCCAGGTTAGAACAGGAATGATCACACAAAGTTACGAGATCAGTGAAAGGAGAAGACCCTTATGTTCTTAGACCTGACTCCTCCCCCCGGCCTTCAGGGTCTTGCCCGTGAATGTGACCACACAACAGGCTCCGCTCCAGAAATCAATAAACTGGTGCAGATCATCAGAAAGAAACGTCTCAAACCCCAGCAGAACTCACCCCAATCATCCTGACCCCCTGCTGGAGAACCCCAGGGCCGCTCTCCTTAAAGTGACACATCCTATTTATTGTGCATAGACGATAGTTTTTAGTAGAAAGCGCAGCGGATTGTGCGCAACTGCAGCCTCCGGATTAACCCTTGAAGGTAGGCTGGATCATACCCATAGGAGGAAAGCCGGCTGACATCTGCTGAAAACGCAATTCGTGTTGACAGTTTTCTGGCTGTATGGTCCTTTACAGCTGATTATTCGCCACTTTGTACAAGCGCATGTACTTCATCTGCCATTTTAGTGTGGCGTGCTGATGGTGAACGATCCAACGCACTAATCATCAGCCCGACCCTAACCTTATGGTGTATGGCCGGCTTACTCGCTGGAGTCAGAGGACAAGTACCTTGGTTTAGAATGGGCGCTCCCCACAGACCTAAATGCTGGAGAATTGTGTCCCCGGGCGCCTCGCTGCGACCACTAACCTGAACCCACAGCCTCGGTGTGGCCGTCACATCGGGGAGCACCTGATGTAGGGGTGTAGAGCTCCGGCCACTAACTAAAAAGCTCAGGTCCAAGGGTCACACAGAGGCAGATACAAGTAGTCGTCCGACAACCAGCCCTACAGCAGATGCTTCTATACGTAACCCCCTCCTCCCGTGGAACCACCACTCCTGCAGCTAGTCAAGATAGCGCTCTAAGGCGCGGCAGCCACTCTGTCCATTTCCTACAGAGTCTGTTATAATATTGTTGGGGGCCCGAATGATAAAATCATTTAGTCCCCTTCCTGGGTGGTCCCCAAAGCAGCCGCTTCCCCATAGCTACGCCCCTGGTGCAGACAATACACAGAGATGAGGGCCCGGCCCCCAGACAAGGCCTTCTCCTCATAAGTTACTTTAACATAATGGTTTAGGGGAGTGTAGAGAAACAAGACCTTGAAGAGACAGTCACTTGTCCGGGGAATCTAATTGTTTCAGGAAACAATGGCGCTCAGAGGTTTGGAAAGCAGCACGGGCGGAGGGAATGTGACCGATTATGTTATGGGTCACCACCTACAGTAAGCCGAAGCCGAAGAGAACACGTACAGACGGCCCGGCCTGTTCACCTCGGGTCCCTCTGACACACAAGGAGCAAACCCAGGAGACCGCACACCAGACATCCGGGTGCAGGTCACACAGCCCGCCACTAGGGCAGAGTAACTGGCGCCAAGGCACACTGCCCTGGTCGCAGGACGACGTACCTGCCAGCCTCTGAGCACACAGAAAACCATTCTACGTGTCTGGTTCTCACGGTGGCAGCTCCTGAACACCATGCAGAGATACAGGAGTGAGAGGAACGACTGCACAGACCCCACTACTGCCCCCCTCCCCCACTATGGAGCTTGTGTATGAGGTGCAGACCCCACTACTGCCCCCCCCCCCACTACGGAGCTTGTGTATGAGGCGCACAGACCCCACTACTGCCCCCCTCCCCCACTATGGAGCTTGTGTATGAGGTGCAGACCCCACTACTGCCCCCCCCCACTACTACGGAGCTTGTGTATGAGGCGCACAGACCCCACTACTGCCCCCCTTCCTCACTATGGAGCTTGTGTATGAGGCGCAAACCACACTACTGCCCTCCCACTACGAAGCTTGTGTATGAGGCGCACAGACCCTATTACTGCCCCCCCACTACAGAGCTTGTGTATGAGGCGCACAGACCTCACTACAGCCCTCCCACTATGGAGCTTGTGTATGAGGCGCACAGACCCCACTACTGCCCCCCCCCCCCCCCCCACTACATAGCTTGTTGTGTATGAGGCACACAGACCCCACTACGGAGATTGGGTATGAGGCGCGGGGAGGCATATGGGGGAAGCCGTGGGGAAAGTCCAGTCACTCTTGGTTATGTTCCGGGGGGCACAGCCGGTCCAACCCACAACAGAAAACAAAAATCAGGAGCTGCTCGGTGTCCCGTCTTTGGTCTCGATGAGTCACATACAGGAAGCACATTCTACAGCGTATTCCTAGGACCTACATGTTATCATCATCGCCTTCATATTATATTCTCCTCTGCCAGCAAAGGGTCAATGTACAAAGTGTTTAACTCCCTCCCACCCCCCTGCCAAGGGGAAAAATAAAATTCCCAAAGAAAATCACATTAAACATTCATTAAAACAAAATGTCTGCTAGAACCTGGGGATACCGTACATTTGGCCTGAGGCGCATCCACTGACTATGGAGAAGACTGTCCCCTCCCCGACACCAAGAGCCCCACGAGGAAGGCCGCCACTGTACGACTTCAATGCAGAGTGCTCCGCCCAATGCATGAGACACATGGTAAGTGCAAATCAACAGTCATGTGAGAACCGCCGAGCCCTCACTCCATTTCTGGAGAGTCGAGCAGGTTCTCCTCGGAGGGCTCGCTCAACACCTCCTTTTCATCCAAAGCATCGTCCTCCTCGTTATCGGCAGCTTCGGCCACGGCCTCTTCCTCATATCTCGCAGTCTTTCTAGGATGGGCCAGAGAGGAGTTCTCCAGCGACTCGATGTCCTCGATTCCCGCGCGGTAGTGGATCATGAGCAGCGTCAGCGCCTGCAGTCTCTCTCCGGACTTGGCCAGCGCCGCCGCGATCAGGACTTTCCTCCTGCTGTCGGTGGTCTCTCGTTCTTCTTTCACCAGGGAGTTATTGTGCTCCAGCTCCTGATCAATCTCATTCTGGAGCTTATCCAGCATGAACTCCAGCTTCTGGATCCGCTCATCAGTTGGTAGACCTCGGTACAGATCACGTCCAATTTCTTTGACGGCAATAAATACGCTGTCGTCCAAGCCTCCCTCCTTGCGGACCAGTTTAGCAGAGCCACCTCCGGGACGCTTAGAAGGGCTGCCGGTCCCACCCATCTCTGTGTCGCTGCTCTCATTGTCCGACGTGTTTGGCGTTTGCTTTGGTGAGGGCTCCACCAGATCACAGCCTCCTTGTTCGGGCTGCCGCATTTTTGGAGCTGGACGCAAGTTCAGTAGACGGGAACTGGTGTTGATGATGTGGCGTGTGATGCCTGTAGTTCTGTTCCCAAGAGACTTGGACTCCAGGTCGACCCTCTTCTCCAGGGACACACAGTATGGGTTCTCGGCTAGACATTTCTCTTGACATTTTTTATGGCAGACGTAACCGCAGATCATGCACTGAGATGCAGCCTTGGTCCACACCTTTCTCTTACAGTGGTCACACAAGGTGGAATTCTGGAACTGAGTGTCCTGAAAGTTATGCTTTGATTCACAGAAAGTGACCTGGGGCACAGGAGCATCCTCTTTCTGAAGAACGGCCAGGTCCTCAGTGAAGCTTCCATCCTTCTCTTGTAGCATGCTCGAACTCTCAGACTCTCCTTCCATCAGATACTTGAAGGTTAGGGTGATGTCTCCATAGCAGAACTTCTCATTGAAGCCCTTGTGTGTACTCAAGCTCCTCAGTGCCGTTCTACTGACAGAAGCTTTAGGTTCAGGAGGATTCAGTTTGTAGCTGCTGAGATACTCCAGTGAGGACATGGAAAGGCATTCTAAGGAAATATCTTCTAGTTTGATACTGACATGTCCAACGCAGCATAGACTACCAGTCTTTAGAGAGTCCCTGCACCAAAGGGCTACATTCAAGTATCTGTGGTGGCTCTCAACATCAAATACACAAGAAGCCCTTGTCCAGCGACCCTGCCGTCCCCTGTAGAGCGTGTCTGGAGACTCCCACACCTGCTGGTCCTCGGAGCCATCCTTCGTGCTCGTGGAACCTTCAGAGATCTTGTCTTTTGCAGGGTCTGGCTTCACAGAGTTGGGTTTCTGAGCTGTTAGTTCTTCCACCAGATCTGTAGTTTTTGGAGGCTTCTCAGGTACCTTCTCACCATTCGTTGAGGGTGGAGTAGGCTTCTCCGGCTTTTCTACAGCGCTTTCACCTAGATCTACAGTAGTTGGAGTTTCACAGGTGGTTAAGGTAAGTTTCACTTGAGGTCTTGGGGGCACCGGGGGCTTGGATCCAGATGATGTTCTGCTCAGCTGAGGCGGCTCCTGGTTCTCCAGGACATTTGGTTTCCCAGCTTTGGTCTGAACCTTTGATGTTATTTGAGAAGCGGCTGGATTTGGTTTCCGACTTAGGATGGGAGAAATGGATCCCAGGGATTTGGTGGACACATTTCCCACCACACGTTTAGGGCTCTGATTTACGGGAAGGAAGTTGTCGTCTTTGCTCTCGGCCGGCCTCACTTCACACGCCAAGTCCTCAAACTCAGAATCCAGCTCCCTGTTCTCCACATCCACTATCAGACTTGCTGCATCCTCGTCAAATGTCTGCGGGAAAGCAGAGTCGTCCAGCGTGGCCGCACTCTCTTGGGGCCCCGCAGCACTCTGACTCTGTCCCGCCGGCCTCTCGTAGAACAGCAGCACTCTGTCTCCAGACTGCTTGATGAGCTTTGAGGCCTGAACCGACGACGTCACCTTGATACCTGAGAAAACGAGACAAAACCAAACATGAGTAGAGTAGCCTTATTCTCCTGTCACGTCCAGAGCTGCACTCACAATTGTGCTCTCTTTCTGTAAGCTCTAAGGCTGCAGGAGCTTCAGTATCTGGAGAGGACATCCTCGTCTGCGGTGCTTTTATAAGATAGGCCAGTGTTAAAGGATTTCAAGTGCCATCCAGAGCAACTGTGACTGCAGCTCTGGGTGTGACTGGAGTACAGGACCATGATAGAACATGTATGTGCAGCTCTGGGTGTGACTGGGGTACAGGACCATGATAGAACATGTATGTGCAGCTCTGGGTGTGACTGGGGTACAGGACCATGATAGAACATGTATGTGCAGCTCTGGGTGTGACTGGGGTACAGGACCATGATATAACATGTATGTGCAGCTCTGGGTGTGACTGGGGTACAGGACCATGATAGAACATGTATGTGCAGCTCTGGGTGTGACTGGGGTACAGGACCATGATAGAACATGTATGTGCAGCTCTGGGTGTGACTGGGGTACAGGACCATGATAGAACATGTATGTGCAGCTCTGGGTGTGACTGGGGTACAGGACCATGATATAACATGTATGTGCAGCTCTGGGTGTGACTGGGGACCATGATATAACATGTATGTGCAGCTCTGGGTGTGACTGGGGACCATGATATAACATGTATGTGCAGCTCTGGGTGTGACTGGAGTACACACTTGCATGCACGGCCTTCTGTAGTGAATTTACACTCCAAGCATTGGGCGCATATGAGGCCTCTTAAAGGGGCGACGCACATACCTCCGATGGCTATTAAGCGGTCGCCTTTCTTCAGATCTGCTCCGGCGGCGGGAGAATTGGGCGTCACGGTCTCCACGCAGACGTGTCCGGTGTCTCCATCTCTGGCCTGCACCATCACCAGGCCGATGTTCTGGGACGTCCCTTTAATTAGCTCCACCTGTCAAACAAGCAGAGAGGCCATCATCACAATCAGTCCTGTAACTCTTACACTCCCTGTGTCAGTCTTCACTGGCATTCTAGTATTGTATTCATGGAGCAGTAACAGGTGTGGGGGGAGGGGCGCAGCAGCCGCTCGTCCCCCGTTTCCAGCACGTTCCCTTCAGACAAAATAAAATGTTTGGCAATTACAGAGACGTCCAAATAAAAGGCAATTACATCCGAGCGGAGGAAGCGGCGGCATTTACCGCGCTCGATAATCCCGGATCCCGCCCCTCCCCCGCCCTGCGTGCCCCGCTCCCAAACACAGCAATTTAGTCAACAGCACGGCTCCTTCTCAAGACAGCTCTTATTACAGAGAGAAGCGGCGCCTCCTTCTCCGGCCACAAAATGCTCCAGGTCTTATTACAGGGAGAAGCGGCGCCTCCTTCTCCAGCCGCTCAATGCTCCAGGTCTTATTACAGGGAGAAGCGGCGCCTCCTTCTCCGGCCGCACAATGCTCCAGGTCTTATTACAGAGAGAAGCGGCGCCTCCTTCTCCAGCCGCACAATGCTCCAGGTCTTATTACAGAGAGAAGCGGCGCCTCCTTCTCCGGCCACACAATGCTCCAGGTCTTATTACAGAGAGAAGCGGTGCCTCCTTCTCCAGCCGCACAATGCTCCATGTCTTATTACAGAGAGAAGCGGCGCCTCCTTCTCCAGCCGCACAATGCTCCAGGTCTTATTACAGAGAGAAGAGGCGCCTCCTTCTCCAGCCGCTCAATGCTCCAGGTCTTATTACAGAGAGAAGCGGCGCCTCCTTCTCCAGCCGCACAAAGCTCCAGGTCTTATTAGAGAGAAGCGGCGCCTCCTTCTCCGGACGCACAATGCTCCAGGTCTCATCACAGAGAGAAGCAAAACAAATGCAACAATTCTCTGCGAACCAAATAAAAGTACAAAAACATATTGTAATGCTAACAAAGTAGAGGTGCTTGGCAAATACATCAGAGAGAAGCGGCGCCTCCTCCGGCCGTACACCATTCCATATCTTATCAGAGAGAGAAGCGGCGCCATCTCCTCCAGCCGTGCACCGCTCCACCTCTAATCCCTCCACGAGAGTCAGCAGGCCCCGCCTATACACTCAGGTGGGCGGATCCCTCACACAGACCCCTCCCCCGTGCAAGCGGCACGCTGACCACCATAACGGAGCGCTGAGCGCGCCGCCCTTCGCTCTGGCGGTATATTGCGGGGAGACGCTCGTCACTACCTATGATGAGGAGCCTGACCCCCGGGGTGACCTGCTGGGCCCAGAACATCACGTGCGGCGGCAGCTGCTGCTGATCGATAAAGGGCGCCGGTCGCTGGCAGCCGGGAGGACGGCAGGCCGCGTCACCTCCAATTAGCCGGGCCTCCCAGCAGAGCGGCCCCGGGGCCACACATCAGCCTAATCCCATCAGTCACCTGAGACGGGGCCTCTAATCCAATTACTTCAATCTCATACCAACGTCGGAGGCTGCGGTCAGCCCCCAGAGCAGCGCTCTGCACAGGAGTGCAAGGGTTAACGCCAGGCCGCAGCAGATTAACTCTATAGTTCCCACAGCCAAACATCACAGGACCCTCACAGTGACGCCAGAAGTAGGGCCCCCTCCCCCACACAATGCCACAGACACCCCGACCCAGAGGGATGCCCGACCACCTCTCACCCCTTCTCAGTCCCCAGACGTCTCTCACCCCTCCCTCTTCTCTGGCTCAGGCCTCCTTCTGCCCCACTTGGGCCCCGACTACCTCTCACCCCCCCCCCCCCCTTTTCTCAGGCCCCAGCCACCTCCCCCCCTTGGGCCCCGACTACCTCTCACCCCCTCCCCCTTTTCTCAGGCCCCAGATGCCTCCATCTCCCCCCCCCCCCCCTCAATCTCCTCGGACCCCGACCACCTCTCGGACGTCTCTCCCCCCCCCCCCCTTCTCTGGCTCAGACCCCAGCCCCCTCCATCTCTTCCCCGGGTGCCGCCCACCTCTCCAGCCTCCCCCTCCATCTCCCCCCAGCCGCCTCCACCCCGCCCCAGCTGCCGCCTCCTCGGGCCCCGGCCTTCCCCGCCGCCTCCTCCTACTCGGGCCCCGGCCGCCTCCCCCTCCATCCCCTCCTACTCGGGCCCCGGCCGCCTCCCCCTCCATCCCCTCCTACTCGGGCCCCGGCCGCCTCCCCCTCCTACTCGGGCCCCGGCCGCCTCCCCCTCCTACTCGGGCCCCGGCCGCCTCCCCCTCCTACTCGGGCCCCGGCCGCCTCCCCCTCCCTCTCCATCCCCTCCTCGGGCCCCGGCCGCCTCCCCCTCCCTCTCCATCCCCTCCTCCTCGGGCCCCGGCCGCCTCCCCCTCCCTCTCCATCCCCTCCTCCTCGGGCCCCGGCCGCCTCCCCCTCCCTCTCCATCCCCTCCTCCTCGGGCCCCGGCCGCCTCCCCCTCCCTCTCCATCCCCTCCTCCTCGGGCCCCGGCCGCCTCCCCCTCCCTCTCCATCCCCTCCTCCTCGGGCCCCGGCCGCCTCCCCCTCCCTCTCCATCCCCTCCTCCTCGGGCCCCGGCCGCCTCCCCCTCCCTCTCCATCCCCTCCTCCTCGGGCCCCGGCCGCCTCCCCCTCCCTCTCCATCCCCTCCTCCTCGGGCCCCGGCCGCCTCCATCTCTTCCCCGGGTCCCGCCCGCCTCTCCAGCCTCCCCCCGGCTCCCCTCTCGGGGTGTGATGAAGTGGCGGCTCGGCACATTTCCCGGCGGCGGCTCCTATTGGCGGTGCGCTCTGCGCTGCTGCTGCCGGGGATTGCGTTACTGCATTGATTTCCGATAGAGCCTCTGCCGGCATAACAAGAGGCCATTACTGAGCGCCTCCGCCGCGCCCCCGATTACCCGGCCTCTGCGCCTACTCCAGGGCACCACGACCAGAAGCCGCTGGTAACCCCCGCACTGCCAGAGAGCTGCAGGCACTACCCCACCCCCGACCCTCCCAGGGCGAAGTGTGCAGAGGGCGGGAGCCCCCCATTAATCTCCCCTCACCGGCTGAGAGCAGAGAGATACGGCGGCCACCTGCTGCACATAGCCGCCTTATCACCGTGTACACAGCCGCCCCGCCCCCACCCAGTGTGCGTCACAGCACGTCTCCAGCAGCACAGAGGAGGTCAGGAGCAGTGTGCTGATCCTGGGGAGGTCACACAGTTACATAGTGGAAGGAGCAGGGTCCCAGCAGCACAGAGGATGTCAGGAGAGCAGTGTGCTGATCCTGGGGAGGTCACAGACAGTTACATAGTGGAAGGAGCAGGGTCCCAGCAGCACAGAGGAGGTCAGGAGAGCAGTGTGCGTCACAGCACATCTCCAGCAGCACAGAGGATGTCAGGAGAGCAGTGTGCTGATCCTGGGGAGGTCACAGACAGTTACATAGTGGAAGGAGCAGGGTCCCAGCAGCACAGAGGATGTCAGGAGAGCAGTGTGCTGATCCTGGGGAGGTCACACAGTTACATAGTAGAGGGAGCAGGGTCCCAGCAGCACAGAGGATGTCAGCAGACCTCAGCAGTGTGCTCGAGGTGGAGCTTGGAGCAGTGAGGAGCTGGAGACATCAGCAGCTGCTCCGGGGCGCAGCCGCAGGACGGACCAATCAGGAGTCGGGAAATGTCCAGGGCGCAGAACACAACCTCTGCACACACGGCTGTTAAAGGAACAGCGCAGGGGAAGGTGGGGCCCAAGGAGAGGAAGAGGAGGGGAAGGTGGGGCCCAAGGAGAGGAAGAGGAGGGGAAGGTGGGGCCCAAGGAGAGGAAGAGGAGGGGAAGGTGGGGCCCAAGGAGAGGAAGAGGAGAGGAAGGTGGGGCCCAAGGAGAGGAAGAGGAGAGGAAGGTGGGGCCCAAGGAGAGGAAGGTGGGGCCCAAGGAGAGGAAGAGGAGAGGAAGGTGGGGCCCAAGGAGAGGAAGAGGAAGGTGGGGCCCAAGGAGAGGAAGAGGAAGGTGGGGCCCAAGGAGAGGAAGGTGGGGGGTGGTGTTAGCTCCAGTTTCCTTATTACGTGGATTTGGGGTTAAATACAACCAAACCTCTCAACGTGAAGTGAACCTAGGACGGAGCACTCATCATTCACAGCGGCGGCGGCACATCCTGGAGCCCAGACATTAATCCTCTAAGGAAAGATGGCCGACGATGAGGAGGACGGGGGGGAAATCGCGGACCGCTCTCCCCTCATTACCATGAAGCGACATTTCCACATAATCCCGAAAACGATTCCACAAGAAAAGAAAGAATTTCTGATCAAACACCTAAATGTCAGAACGAGCGCAGGAAGCGGCGAGGAGACTAATCCACTGAGCAACGCTCTGCAGCCCCCCCCGACCCAAGAGAGGGAACCCCAGAACTAGAGAGACGGTCTGCAGGAAACAGTGAGGAAACTAATCCACCGAGCAACGCTCTGCAGCCCCCTCCCCCCAACCCAAGAGAGCGAACCTCAGAAATAGAGAGAAGGTCTGCAGGAACACCCCCCCCCCCCCCCCCCCCCAGGAGAGCGAACCCCAGAAGTAGATCAGGGCACACACAGGACATTACCCGTCGATCATTCACCAGAGCGCAGCTCTGAGGGCTCAGCACCGGCATACATACCGCTGACACGGCTACAAGGAGTCTGTTCTCAGAGCACCCCCTGCCTGCGCACAGAGTCACTGCAGCCTCATCCGACAGCCGGTTATTACATTCTGCCGCTCATAACCACCAGATATTATCCGGCTCATCCATCAGGACTGCCGCTACCAGACAGAAGACATCGGCCCCATAACCCCCTGCCCTGGGAGCGAGGGGCCACTGGATGACTGGGGGCCGCCATTACTACGCTGCTCAGAAAGGAATTAACAGAAACATGCTGCCATCTAGTGTCCACTAATTATAACTGCAGCCCCCAGTTATAAATCTGAAAAGTTTTAATTCTCAACTCCCACCCACATAGTACAAAATAAAAGCCACCGACACCCCTTCTTGTATTATCCTCCAGAGCTGCACTCTATTCTGCTGGTGCAGTCACTGTGTACATACATTACTTATCCTGTACTGATCCTGGGTTACATCCTGTATTATACTCCAGAGCTGCACTCACTATTCTGCTGGTGGAGTCACTGTGTACATACATTACTTATCCTGTACTGATCCTGGGTTACATCCTGTATTATACTCCAGAGCTGCACTCACTATTCTGCTGGTGCAGTCACTGTGCACATACATTACTTATCCTGTACTGATCCTGGGTTACATCCTGTATTATACTCCAGAGCTGCACTCACTATTCTGCTGGTGCAGTCACTGTGTACATACATTACTTATCCTGTACTGATCCTGGTTTACATCCTGTATTATACTCCAGAGCTGCACTCACTATTCTGCTGGTGCAGTCACTGTGTACAGACATTTCTTATCCTGTACCGATTGTAAGAAGGTATAAGGAATCCTAGTGGATGATAGGCATGTGTCACTGAGGTTCCTGGCCTCAGTGGAGGCTCTGCTGGACTCCAGGAGTCTGGTGTCCCTAGTAAGGGCCCCCCTGGTACGGCCAGCGGAGTATACTGGCCGGAAAGTCAGGGTCATGTGCATCCATGGAGACTTAAAAGACTATCCCGCAGCCCTGGTGTCTCTGTCCACGGTGGCCGGCAGGTGGACTCACGAAGTAGCAGTTGCCCCAAATCTACACTATGAACTCATAATAGGGAGAGACTTCCCGGCACTGTGGCCTGTTCAGAGAGTAACTGATACCCATGAGACAGGGGTAACCCTGGCAGAGTGGCCCGGCTCAGGGGGGAGACAAGAACCCTGGGAACCCGAGACTGAAGGGCCAGCGGTAGGGGTGACCGCAACTTCGGTGGAAGAGGGGGAGACAACCCCGCTAAGTGTGATGGTGGGAGACATGGAGGACTTGCCGTCGGGGCCTGAATTGGCAGACCTCAATGTTTCCGTGGATAATTTTGGTATCGCCTAATGTCAGGACCCAACCCTATCCCGCTCCTGGGAAATTGTGTTAATAGTAGATGGTGAACCACAACAACCTGGGGCAGAGTCAGCGTTTCCCCGTTTTGTGGTTCATCAGGATATGTTGTATCCGGTAAACTACGGGGTGAGCCTATCGAACAGATGGTGGTCCCCAAGGCTTATTGCATGCTTGTGTTAGATCTAGCCCACCAGCACGTTCTCGGAGGGGGGTCACCTGGGGCTGCAGAAAACTCAGGATTGTATTCTACAGCGGTTTTACTGGCCCGGCATATTCAGAGAGGTGGAAGAGTTTTGTAAGTCTTGCCCGACCTGCAGATAACCAGCCCCCAGCCACATTTCCGCAGTCCCCTAGTATCTCTCCCGATTGACTGAATAGCTATGGACCTCATAGGCCCAGTACTGAAGTCCTCCAGAGGGCATCAACACATCTTGGTCATCCTAGACTGCACCACTCGGTACCCGGAGGTGGTGCCACTGCGACATACCTCGGCCAAACTCATAGCTACGGAGTTACTGGAGATGTTGTCCCAAGTAGGACTACCTAAAGAGGTTCTGACCGACCAAGGGGACCCCTTTTATGTCCAAGGTGATGAGAGAACTCTGCAAGTTGCTGCACATAAAACTACTGATGTCCGTGTATCATCCGCACACGGACGGTCTGGTAGAAGGGTTTAACCAAACATTAAAAAAATAAGTTGAAAAAAGGTGGCGGCTACAGATGGAAAGGACTGGGACCTCCCTCTGCCCCGTCTCATGTTCACAGCGCGAGAGGTACCCCCGGCCTCTACTGGGTTCTCGCCCTTCGAACTGCTGTATGGCAGGCACCCTCGTGGTCTCTTGGACGTGGCCAAAGAGATGTGGGAACAACAACCCACTCCACATAAAAGGGTCACTGATTACTGTCACCGAGATGCAGGATCGGATAGAGACAGCGCTGCCTGTGGTCGGGGAGCATATGGAGGCCGCGCCCAGAGTCGGGGCTATAATCGGCAGGCTCGGGTCCGGATCTTTAACCCGGGTGATCGGGTTTTGGTTCTGGTGCCGACCGGGGACAGCAAGTTCGTGGCCAGGTGGCAGGGGCCCTACGAGGTACTCAAGAAAATTGGAATGTAAACTACAAGGCACACCAGCCGGGGCGGTAGGGCTGCAGCTAACGATTATTTGAATAATCGATTAGTTGTTGATAATTTCATTGATCAGGAAAAAAATAAATAAAAGACAAAGACAAAAAAAGGGGTTTATATGATTTTACTTGAAAAATGATGTTCAAAGGTCATATTAAAACAAATTTAGGAGTGACCTATTTACAAAAATTTAGCATTACAATGTAAAAAAACAAAAAAAAAAAAAAAAAAAAACCCACATCCACATGGTCAGGGCTGAGGCTAGCCGTCTTCTTACACGCTATGTTTCCTGTAGCAGAGAAGAGGCGTTCCGATGGTGTGGATGTACTTGGAATAGGTAAGACCGTTATGGGGGGGGGGGGGGGGGGGGGAATGTGTGGAGGGTGGAGTTATTGGGAGGGGGGGGGATCTGTGGAGGGCGGAGTTATTGGGGGGGAATCTGTGGAGGGCGAAGTTTATGAATGGCGCAGGCGCGTCACGTAAGTTAGTGACGTTACGCCGCCGCCCGCCCTGCCTGTTACCGGAGCTTCATTGTAAGGTAAAAAAGATTTGCTGATTTCGAGTAAACCGTCCGCATAGCAACGAATCAGCGATTATTCCATAACGGGATTAGTTTACAACAAATCCAGTTATCGAATATTATCGATAGAGTTAATTAATCGTTGCAGCCCTACAGGGCACCATGTGAATTTACTCAAACCGTGGAAGGATAGGGAGACCCGTACAGAAGACAGCCCGCGGCCGGGTTTTCTAGGAGAAGAGGTACCGGCCCCTCTGTCTGATGCAAGAGAGGCCGTTAAGTAAGAACTGCTGACAGCCTCTCCTCTAAACAGGCTCAGGAGACCAAGTTCGTTAGTCGGAACACGGATGTGTTTTCGGACCTCCCTGGACGCACTTCCACAATTCGGCATGACATTGTCACTGAGCCTCAGGCAAAAGTCAGGTTAAAACCTTACCGGGTACCCGAGGCTCGGCGACCGCCATATCGGAGGAGGTGCAGATGATGTTGCAGCTAGACGTCATTGAGGAGTCAAAAAGTGAGTGGGCCAGTCCGATAGTATTGATACCCAAGCCGGACGGGACGTTGCAGTTTTGTAACGACTTTCGAAAACTTAGCGAGGTTTCCAAGTTCGATGCGTATCCCATGCCCCGGGTGGATGAGCTCATCAAGAGGTTAGGATAAGCCCGGTATTTTTCTGTTTTGGACCTCACCAAAGGGTACCGGCAGGTGCCCCTAATGGAGGCTGCCAAGGAGAAAACTGCCTTCATCACGCCTGAGGGGCTGTATCAATAGAAGGTGTTACCCTTTGGTCTGCACGGCGCCCCGCCACGTTCCAACGACTCATCGACATTGTGCTTCGTCCACATCGTCGGTACGCCTCGGCTTACCTGGATGATATCGTCATCCACAGTACCGACTGGGAAAGTCATCTACCCAAAGTGCAGGCTGTGGTGGACTCCCTTCGGAAAGCTGGCCTAACCGCTAACACAAAAAAATGTGCGATACGGTTAGAGGAGACCAAGTACCTGGGGTATGTAATTGGGCGCGGAGTGATCAAACCCCAAGTGAACAAAATAGAGGCGACACGGAATTGGCCCCGACCTGTCCCCACAAGGCAAATAGTCATTCCTGGGAATGGTGGGCTATTACATGAGGTTTGTCCCCACTTTGCTATGGTGGCCGCGCCCTTGACAGGGCTCTTGAAGGGACACAAGTCAATGTAGGTTCGCAGGTATGATCGGGCAGAAGAGGCTTTCTCCGCTTTGAAGTCGGCCCTGTGTGGGTTCCCGTTTTTGGCAAGTTTATAGTATAGACCGATGCCTCCGAAGTAGGTCTCGGTGCGGCTCTGTCTCAGGAAGTCAACGTGGAGGAGCGTCCTGTTGTCTTCCTCAGCCGTAAGCTCACCCCAGCCCAGACCAGGTACAGTATAGTGGAGAGAGAGAGCCTGGCCATCAAGTGGGCTCTCGAGTCTCTCCGCTATTATCTGTTGGGGAGGGAGTTCCATCTGGTGACCGACCACTGCCATCTCAAGTGGATGAGCCAGGCCAAGGACGGAAATGCCTGGGTCACCAGGTGGTTCCTATCTTTACAAAACTTCAAGTTTTCCGTGGAACACAGGGCAGGCCGGTTACAGGGAAACGCGGATGCCCTGTCCCAGGTACAGTATCTGGCGGGTGCTCACCCCCCTCAGGGTTGAACAAAGGTAAGAAGGTACAAGGAATCATCGTGGATGATGGGTACGCGTCACCGACGTTCCTGGCCTCAGTGGAGTAAGAGACGGTTTTTATGTGTCAGCAGCAGTTGTTTGACACCTTAATACTTAGTATGGCGGCAATACCCGATACAGGACGGCTCTTACAGGGGGTAGTTAACTCCCCATGTTCCAGGCAGAGTTTTGCCAGGCCTAAGAAAAAAAAAAAAAAAATGCCAGCACTGCCAGGTGAGGAGGACTAACTCTGTGACAGTGGAGCTCAGGAGGTCTGTGTGCTGGGATCTGAGGCTTGTGCCGTGCTGGAGGGCCGAGACCCGTCTGTAAGGGAAACGGGCCCCCTAAAAGCCGGCTATGGACTGCTGAGGCAGAACTGCCAACAAGGTGATTTTTACTATGTGGACTTTCCATTGTGTGAACCAAGACCAAGGCTGCAAAGGGACGTTTTGTTTTTGCTTTATGTGTGAATAAACACGAAAGTTTGATTTAAGAACTGGTAATTTGCCTCTGTACTGGGTCCGCACACCCCGTCTACCAGAACGAATCCCCACAGGATCCCGAGTTACATCCTGTATTATTCTCCAGAGCTGCACTCACTATTCTGCTGGTACAGTCACTGTGTACATACATTACTTATCCTGTACTGATCCTGAGTTACATCCTGCATTATACTCCAGAGCTGCACTCACTATTCTGCTGGTGCAGTCACTGTGTACATACATTACTTATCCTGTACTGATCCCGAGTTACATCCTGTATTATACCCCAGAGCTGCACTCACTATTCTGCTGGTGCAGTCACTGAGTACATACATTAGTTATCCTGCACTGATCCTGAGTTACATCCTGTATTATACTCCAGAGCTGCACTCACTATTCTGCTGGTGCAGTCACTGTGTACATACATTACTTATCCTGTACTGATCCTGAGTTACATCCTGTATTATACCACAGAGCTGCACTCACTATTCTGCTGGTGCAGTCACTGTGTACATACATTACTTATCCCGTACTGACCCTGAGTAACATCCTGTATTATACTCTAGAGCTGCACTCACTATTCTGCTGGTACAGTCACTGTGTACATACATTACTTATCCTGTACTGATCCTGAGTTACATCCTGTATTATACTCCAGAGTTGCACTCACTATTCTGCTGGTGCAGTCACTGTGTACATACATTACTTATCCTGTACTGATCCTTAGTTACATCCTGTATTATACTCCAGAGCTGCACTCACTATTCTGCTGGTGCAGTCACTGTGTACATACATTACTTATCCTGTACTGATCCTGAGTTACATCCTGTATTATACTCCAGAGCTGCACTCACTATTCTGCTGGTGCAGTCACTGTGCACATACATTACTTATCCTGTACTGATCCTGAGTTACAGCCTGTATTATACTCCAGAGCTGCACTCACTATTCTGCTGGTGCAGTCACTGTGCACATACATTACTTATCCTGTACTGATCCTGAGTTACATCCTGTATTATACTCCAGAGCTGCACTCACTATTCTGCTGGTGCAGTCACTGTGTACATACATTACTTATCCTGTACTGATCCTGAGTTACATCCTGTATTATACTCCAGAGCTGCACTCACTATTCTGCTGGTGCAGTCACTGTGTACATACATTACGTATCCTGTACTGATCCTGAGTTACATCCTGTATTATACTCTAGAGCTGCACTCACTATTCTGCTGGTGCAGTCACTGTGTACATACATTACTTATCCTGTACTGATCCTGAGTTACAGCCTGTATTATACTCCAGAGCTGCACTCACTATTCTGCTGGTGCAGTCACTGTGTACATACATTACAGACACGGAGGCTCATGTTGCTTTCTCCTTCTTTACTTTCCACCAATAGCAGCAAAGAAGAAATGTACATAATCATAACAGTAAAGGCCCCTCCCCTCTCAGATCCTATAATAAGCAGTGTCCTCTTAGTAACTTCCTCTTTCTTTGCTGCTCCACCAAAGATAAGTTGATTCTGTGTTTCATGTGGTATTTTTGCATGTATGATGCCTGTATTTCAATACCCTGTGTGGCTTAGGGCTTGTCTATTATTCATAGTCTCTGCCCTTTGCCAGGTTTTTATCATTCCCCTAGTTTTGGGCTAGTTGCTTCCTTGTCACCTGTAATCCCCTGCGCCTATTGGGTTTTTCGTTTGGGGGTGCCCCCTCCTTTTTTCCCCATCCTATCCTTGCCTCAACCACCGCGTTTTTATTCAAATTTTCGCTCCGTTTTACTTGGGAGGCGCTCTGCGCCTCTCCTCCTTCCTCCCTACCTTCATCCTCTGCGCCGATTCCGCCCCGCTGGTTCCCGGCGCTCTAGGTTTCGGCGGCAGCTTGCGCTTGGTTTCCCGCGGCTCCGAGATCTCGGCGGCCATTTTGGGAACTCCCGCCCGTCCTCTCGCGGGATTTCGGAGTTTTCTGCCGTGCACGTCTGTCGCTCGGCTCCGGTTCGGCTCCTGCTCTGCGGCGCTTGGGGTGACTAACCCCTCTTTAGGTACCCACCTCCTCGGTCTTAGTGACCCCTAATATATCAGGCATCTGCCAGTTAGATTGTCTGCCACTTTAGTAGCTTTAAATAAACTCCTAATATGTCTTCTGACCGCTCTCCTGCTGGGCCTAATCCCCCCCCCATCTGCTGGGGATCCCAGCTTACCAACTACTAGTGCACAGGCCCTGGAGCTACAACGCTCAGTGTCTAGTGCTATTATTGAGGCAATGGGATCCATGTCTTCTATGATATCCCAAACCATCTCTCAGGCCCTAGCTGCCCATACCCCTGGCCCCTCTACTCAGTTGCCTGTACTCACTAACCCGCAGCCTACCATTGAACCTCCTGCCCAGGAGACCTTGACTGGTGTGATTCAAGCCACCCATGATAGCGCGCTTAGATCGCGCAAAAGAGCCTTGCCGCGTCAGGCAGAACGGACGCGAAAGTGGAAATGTGCTAGAGCACAAACTGATGATATAGATTCGGATGTAGAATCTGATATGGAGGCTTATGCGGAGGCAAGCGGCCAATCTGAAGGGGAGATGGAATCTGAATTTCCAGATGATGCTGGCCCTAGGCCTTCCACCTCTGGGTCCGTGGGCGCCTCCGCCACTGCCCCTAACACGGTTTCTACCCTGGTGGACCCCTCAGGCATCCCATTATTTGATCCTGATTCCCTCCACCACCCTAGGTCGGCGGAGTGGCTGCCAGTGGCTCATGTGAGCGATTACCTGGAACATTGGGTGCGCCGTCCTCTTAGCAAAGAGGCGCGCAGCAAGCTCCGAGCTGAATGCCCCAGACCATTGATCCCCAACAAGGTCTGTGATACGCCATCTGTGGATCCAAAGATGACCCAGTTCTTGGCTAAAACCGGCTGGAACCCCCGCAAGGGGTTAGATTCCGCAATTAGGAGTTGTCAGGATAAACTCCTTGACATCTTTGGCCCCCTCGCCAAAATTTTTGAGATGGCCGAATCGGCCAGAGCGGACGGCTCTCCGATAGATCCGGAGGAGCTTACTGGCTGGATACAGAGGGCCATTTGTATCGCGGGCAGCACAAACTCCTCCCTGGCCATTGAACGGCGTAAAGCCATTTTGTTTAAAATTGACCCGAAATTGGCCAACCTGGCACTCACTGAGTCAGGAAGGGATGCTCAGGGTCTGCTGTTCGGGGATTCCTTTATTAAGGACCTCAGCAGATACGTAGGGGCATTTACCGCCCTGGACAAGGCCCAGTCCTCCATGAGAAGGGTCTTTCAGGGACGGGTCTCCACTAGGGCCGGCAGTAGTAGGGGCCGTCTGTCCGGCCGCTCCAGTTTCCAGGCCCGCAGCTCGGGCAGAGGCTCCTTCAATCAAAGACCGCCCTTCCAGGACCAAAGGAATCCTCCTCCGTTCTTTCCGGCCAGAGGCGGCCAATGGCGTTCGAGGTCTGTCCGGGGAAATCCCAATTTCCGAAAGTCCTTCGGTAAGTCTTCCCCCAGTGGGGGCTTCTTTGGTTCCTTGTGTAGGGGGCAGACTCCGTCTTTGTTTCCACGTTTGGTCCAGCATTACATCAGACCCGTGGGTTTTGACCACTCTACAGGGGTTCCACATAGAGCTCACGGGTTCACCGAACCTCATTCCTTCTCCCCCACCACTTCCCCTAGCCCCACCAAACAGAGAGCTCGTGGACTTAGAGCTGTTTTCCCTTTTTCAAAAGAGGGCGATAGAGAGGGCCCCTTCCGCCCCGAGGGGCGTGCTCAGCAACATCTTCCTAGTTCAGAAGAAAGGTGGGCAAATGCGTCCGGTTATAAATCTCCGGGCCCTGAACTCCGTGGTGCGCTACCGCCACTTCAAGATGGAGGGTATTCACCTCCTTCGGGACTTACTGATCCCAGGGGACTGGATGGTGAAACTGGACCTCAAAGATGCCTATCTGACGGTCCCGATAGCCGCTTCGTCCAGGGATCTCCTGCGCTTCTTGTGGAAGGGCGAAGTGTGGCGCTTCACTTGCCTCCCGTTCGGCCTTTCTTCGGCGCCATGGTGCTTTACCAAGCTCCTGCGTCCGGTCGTTGCCTGGCTGCGGAGTCGGGGTGTACGTCTAGTCATCTATCTGGACGACATCCTCATTATGCATCAATGTCAGGCGGCCCTGCTTCGGCACCTTCAATGGACGTCGGACCTCCTTTCGGCTCTTGGTTTTCTACTGAACCCCGAGAAGTCCTGCCTCACGCCGTCTCGACGGATGGAATTCCTGGGCTTCACGGTGGACTCTGTTGCGGAATCTCTCAGTCTCCCGTCAGAGAAATTGCGGACGATCCGCAAGGAATTGAGACATGCCCTTTCAGCGTCGTCCCTGTCCCTGCGTCACCTGGCTCGCATTATTGGCCTGTTGGCCTCCTCCATCCAGGCGGTGTTTCCAGCCCCCCTCCATTATCGGGCCCTTCAGCGCCTGAAGATTGCTCACCTTCGTTCCGGGGCCTCGTTCGCGGACATGGTGGTTCTGGATCAGGAGGCTCGGGAGGAACTTTGTTGGTGGTTAGACAACTTGGAAGCCTGGAACGGCAGAGCGATCTTCGGATTTCAACCGGAATTCACGATAGAGTCGGATGCGAGTCTCCTGGGCTGGGGTGCCCACTGCGAAGGTGTCTCCACCGGGGGTCGGTGGTCGGAGGCCGAGAGCCATCTTGACATCAACGCTCTGGAACTCCTGGCGGGCTCGTTTGCCATCCGCAGTTTCTCCAATGGCATGGCGCATGCCTGCATCCGATTACGTATGGACAATGTGTCGGCGGTCCGCTATGTCAATCACCTGGGCGGCACCCAGTCGGCTACCTTGGCGCGACTGGCGAAGGAGTTTTGGTCCTACTGTCTCTCCAGGGACATCATGGTGCAGGCGGAGTACCTTCCGGGTCTACACAACGTCCGGGCGGATCGGAGTTCCCGCTGCTTCACGGACGGCAGCGACTGGAGGCTAGCGCCGGAGATGTTCTCCACGATCTCGGATACCTGGGGCCCTTGCGCCGTGGACCTCTTCGCGTCACGGCTCAATACTCACCTTCCCAGGTTCTTCAGCTGGCGCCCGGATCCGGAGGCGGAGGCGGTGGATGCGTTCCTTCAGGACTGGTCTTCGGCTCTGCAATACGCGTTTCCTCCTTTCGCCATGATCCCGAGGATGCTGCTGCAGGTTCGTCGTCAGGTTGCGGAGTTGGTGGTGGTGATCCCCTTCTGGGGGACTCAAGCATGGTACCCGGTTCTCCTGGAACTCCTGACGGACGTGCCTCTCCTCCTTCCGGGTCGGACGGATCTCCTCCAGGGCCCTCTGGGTGCTCCTCACCCCCTGCTGCTCGACGGCTCCCTTCAGCTCCTGGCGTGCCGGATCTCCGGACTCCCGGAGAGGTCGCAGGCATTTCGGAGGCAACTAGACGCCTCCTGGACAACGCTTGGGCTCCCGGCACCCGAAAATCTTACCGGGCAGCTTGGGGAGCTTGGGTTAGCTGGTGCGTGGAACGGAACCTTGATCCCGTTTCGGCGCCTGTGACCCATTTGCTGCAGTTCCTTACATCCCTTTTTGAGGCGGGAAAGGCTTATCGGACCATTAATTTGTTCCGTTCAGCGATTTCTTCGACTCATCAGGGTTTTGATGGCGTTCCGGCGGGTCAACACCCTTCGGTGTCACGCCTGCTACGTGGATCGCGCTTGGCTCGGCCTCCTCGGCCTCGCTTCACCACTACGTGGGACGTTTCCCTGGTCCTCTCTTTTCTCTCTGCGTGGCCTGAGAACGCGGCTCTTTCTCTCCGGCAACTGTCTGCCAAGTTGTTGACCCTCTTTTGTCTCATTTCTTGTAAGAGGGTTTCCGATGTCAGGGCTTTGGATCATGACGCTAGGTCCTTTTCTCCCGAGGGCGTCACGTTTAACATTACGCGGCGCACTAAGACTAATATTCGGTCTGTCTCTTATCCCTGTTTCCCGTCTTCCCCGGCGCTCTGTCCGGTAGCCTGTTTGCGGGAGTATGAGTCGCGTACTAGGACTCACCGCTCTGCGGACGTTCCGCAACTGTTCCTCTCCATCCGCCATCCTTTTGGCCCGGTGTCTAGTCCCACGTTGGCGCGTTGGATGAAGTGGGTCATGTCCCTGTCTGGGATTGATACGGCGGTCTTTACCGCTCATTCGGCCAGGGGCGTGGCTGCCACTGCCCTGGCCGTTTCGGGGGCTCGTTTGGAGGACATCTTGCGCTTGGCTGACTGGTCTACGGCCGCAACGTTCAGAGAATTTTATTTTCGTCCGCCCCCTCATGTGTTTTCGTCGATTATTGATCAGCTTTGAACTTGCAATATGAGCCTCCGTGTCTTGAGGTAAAACTAAATGATTTTCCTATTTCATGACGTAAAGTCATAGTTTTATTAAAGACACGGAGGCGAGTATTGCCCGCCCTGGGTTGTTCCTGCCCGCCCTTTTGTGGTTTTAATTTGTTGGACTGTTTACATTGTCGATTCTGGTTATTTATTACGTATACTTGCATAGTTGTATTACTGACTGTTTATGGTTCTGTTTTCAGCGACCTTATAATGTACGACCGTTTCCTGGGTCGGTTTTTGTTCAATTTTTGCCTGCCTCTTACACTGGCTATATTATTTGCTTTGTTTCAGGTTGAAGGTTCCACGAAGTATGGACTTCTGCGTTGCTCCCGGTTTCCGGAGGTGTTAGCCATGTTGGCTTGAGTTCTACGGCGTGATGGACCGGTTGTTTATCATTCTCGGGTCCAGTTCCAGTTTCCGGTTTCGGTTCCAGTTCCGGTTATGAAGTTGGTGTTTCGGTTCCAAAGAAAGAGGAAGTTACTGAAGAGGACACTGCTTATTATAGGATCTGAGAGGGGAGGGTCCTTTATTGTTATGATTATGTAAATTTCTTCTTTGCTGCTATTGGTGGAAAGTAAAGAAGGAGATAGCAATACTCGCCTCCGTGTCTTTAATAAAACTATGACTTTACGTCATGAAATAGGAAAATCATTTAGTTACATCCTGTATTATACTCCAGAGCTGCACTCACTATTCTGCTGGTGCAGTCACCGTGTACATACATTACTTATCCTGTACTGATCCTGAGTTACATCCTGTATTATACTCCAGAGCTGCACTCACTATTCTGCTGGTGCAGTCACCGTGTACATACATTACTTATCCTGTACTGATCCTGAGTTACATCCTGTATTATACTCCAGAGCTGCACTCACTATTCTGCTGGTGCAGTCACTGTGTACATACATTACTTATCCTGTACTGATCCTGAGTTACATCCTGTATTATACTCCAGAGCTGCACTCACTATTCTGCTGGTGCAGTCACCGTGTACATACATTACTTATCCTGTACTGATCCTGAGTTACATCCTGTATTATACTCCAGAGCTGCACTCACTATTCTGCTGGTGCAGTCACTGTGTACATTCATTACTTATCCTGTACTGATCCTGAGTTACATCCTGTATTATACTCCAGAGCTGCACTCACTATTCTGCTGGTGCAGTCACCGTGTACATACATTACTTATCCTGTACTGATCCTGAGTTACATCCTGTATTATACTCCAGAGCTGCACTCACTATTCTGCTGGTGCAGTCACTGTGTACATACATTACTTATCCTGTACTGATCCTGAGTTACATCCTGTATTATACTCCAGAGCTGCACTCACTATTCTGCTGGTGCAGTCACCGTGTACATACATTACTTATCCTGTACTGATCCTGAGTTACATCCTGTATTATACTCCAGAGCTGCACTCACTATTCTGCTGGTGCAGTCACTGTGTACATACATTACTTATCCTGTACTGATCCTGAGTTACATCCTGTATTATACTCCAGAGCTGCACTCACTATGTGAGCGGATTCAGGCTCTACATGGATGTTAACATGAGGGGGGGGGGGGGGGCACTTACATTTTCTGCTCCAAACCCTAGACCAGTGGTGGCAAAAATTTGTCACAGGTGCCCGAGGTGGTATTCTGAGCCCTCTCTGTGGGGTCCCGCACCCTGGAAAAGTCCATGGTGTACCAATATGCCTTAGAGGTTTTTCCTGCCATTCGGCAGCGCAGGGTGCCCCACGGGCGGCACGGGCAGCATTTAGGGTAAATTATTGGCACTTGGCGCTAAACACGTGGGTTGTACGGCGGCAGATCGGGCGCTCGGTCTGTACCAGGTTCCCCATCATGGCTCTAGATGTTCAGGACTTTATCTGAAACGTAGGGAAGCAGCTCTTACCGTCTTGATGGAGGTCCTGGTCTTCTCCTTCCAGGGGGCGCCGCTGATCTCCAGGGTGCAGTGAACAAATGTCTCCTGGTCATAAGAGCCGAAGATCAGGAGCCTGAAAGATAAGAGGCGGGAGGTCAGAGGCCAGTAACCAGGACCCCCAATTACAGCTCGTACATGGGGGGGGGGGGAAGCAGTAACCAGGACCCCCAATTACAGCTCGTACATGGGGGGGGGGGGAAGCAGTAACCAGGACCCCCAATTACAGCTCATACATTGAAGCAGTAACCAGGACCCCCAATTACAGCTCATACATGGGGGGGGGGGGGGGGGGGAAGCAGTAACCAGGACCCCCGATTACAGCTCATACATGGGGGGCGGGGGGGGGGTCAGTAACCAGGACCCCCCGATTACAGCTCATACATGGGGGGCACATAACCAGTATCAGTGCATTGTGGGAGATGTGGCGCCTGTACCGCAGCACAGGACTCCTAGGCCTGAACGCAGCTTTAGAGGTGACTGGAGCATAAGGATGAAATATTAATGGAGGCAGCAGACTGTGCCTGGGGACAATGGAGGAGCAGCTGGTGCCCGCTGCGCCAGGTAACACAACCCCCATCATCCTGATGAGACTACAGCGATGTGCTCCACTGATCAGGACTAAACTATTACCTCTAACAGGAGCAAAACCTTTATAGCGACAGACCCCCCCCCCCCCCCCGCCAGAGGGCGCTGTCCACCACAGACCCCCCCCCCCCCCCGCCAGAGGGCGCTGTCCACCACAGACCCCCCCCCCCCCGCCAGAGGGCGCTGTCCACCACAGACCCCCCCCCCCCCCGCCAGAGGGCGCTGTCCACCACAGACCCCCCGCCGCCAGAGGGCGCTGTCCACCACAGACCCCCCCCCCCCCCCCCCCCGCCAGAGGGCGCTGTCCACCACAGACCCCCCCCCCCCCCCGCCAGAGGGCGCTGTCCACCACAGACCCCCCGCCAGAGGGCGCTGTCCACCACAGACCCCCCCCCGCCAGAGGGCGCTGTCCACCACAGACCCCCCCCCCGCCAGAGGGCGCTGTCCACCACAGACCCCCCGCCGCCAGAGGGCGCTGTCCACCACAGACCCCCCGCCGCCAGAGGGCGCTGTCCACCACAGACCCCCCGCCGCCAGAGGGCGCTGTCCACCACAGACCCCCCGCCGCCAGAGGGCGCTGTCCACCACAGACCCCCCGCCGCCAGAGGGCGCTGTCCACCACAGACCCCCCGCCGCCAGAGGGCGCTGTCCACCACAGACCCCCCACCCGCCAGAGGGCGCTGTCCACCACAGACCCCCCACCCGCCAGAGGGCGCTGTCCACCACAGACCCCCCCCCGCCAGAGGGCGCTGTCCACCACAGACCCCCCCCCCGCCAGAGGGCGCTGTCCACCACAGACCCCCCCCCCGCCAGAGGGCGCTGTCCACCACAGACCCCCCCCGCCGCCAGAGGGCGCTGTCCACCACAGACCCCCCGCCGCCAGAGGGCGCTGTCCACCACAGACCCCCCGCCGCCAGAGGGCGCTGTCCACCACAGACCCCCCGCCGCCAGAGGGCGCTGTCCACCACAGACCCCCCGCCGCCAGAGGGCGCTGTCCACCACAGACCCCCGCCGCCAGAGGGCGCTGTCCACCACAGACCCCCCGCCGCCAGAGGGCGCTGTCCACCACAGACCCCCCGCCGCCAGAGGGCGCTGTCCACCACAGACCCCCCGCCGCCAGAGGGCGCTGTCCACCACAGACCCCCCGCCGCCAGAGGGCGCTGTCCACCACAGACCCCCGCCGCCAGAGGGCGCTGTCCACCACAGACCCCCGCCGCCAGAGGGCGCTGTCCACCACAGACCCCCCGCCGCCAGAGGGCGCTGTCCACCACAGACCCCCCCGCCAGAGGGCGCTGTCCACCACAGACCCCCCCCGCCAGAGGGCGCTGTCCACCACAGACCCCCCCCGCCAGAGGGCGCTGTCCACCACAGACCCCCCGCCAGAGGGCGCTGTCCACCACAGACCCCCCCGCCAGAGGGCGCTGTCCACCACAGACCCCCCCGCCAGAGGGCGCTGTCCACCACAGACCCCCCGCCGCCAGAGGGCGCTGTCCACCACAGACCCCCCGCCGCCAGAGGGCGCTGTCCACCACAGACCCCCCCCGCCAGAGGGCGCTGTCCACCACAGACCCCCCCGCCAGAGGGCGCTGTCCCCCACAGACCCCCCCCGCCAGAGGGCGCTGTCCACCACAGACCCCCCCCCGCCAGAGGGCGCTGTCCACCACAGACCCCCCCCCGCCAGAGGGCGCTGTCCACCACAGACCCCCCGCCAGAGGGCGCTGTCCACCACAGACCCCTCCTACAGAACACAGCCCCCCACCCCCCAGAAGGGGCGCTCACCTGCCGCACTCCATTACAGACACCTTCAGACGACCTTCGGTCAGGCCCAGGTCGTGCAGCGTCAGTGTCCGGTCCTCCACCTCCTCGGCGGCCGGTGCCACTTGCATCGGAAAAAATGGCTTGTATCTGAATGAAGAGAAAAATCAGAGTTTAACCCCCGGATGGCGAGATCAGGGACAAAGTGCGGCAAACTACTGGCAGCGGGATGCTGAACTATGACACCCAACATGGCGACCGCCAAGTCACATGGCGGCATATGAGCTAGTCAGGTCAAAGGTTAATTACTGGATGATGGAGGCAGCGCACAAGGTCCCATCAACATCCAAGGAGGAGGAGCTACACAGACGAGAGAGCACCGCCAGAATATCCGCCCCCAAGACCCAATGTGCTGAGAGGAGCAGAGGATGGGAGTACCAAGAGGCGGCAGCACAAGGACACTAAACTGGATGATGGGGGCGGCAGTAGTCAGACAGGGAGTGCACAGATGATGCCGGGGGGGGTGTTGGGAGGGGGCAGTGTAGTGGACCCGGATGCTGGGGGGCAGTAGCCCCCGACCCTCCAGCCGGCCACGATGCTGGGGGGCAGTAGCCCCCGACCCTCCAGCCGGCCACGATGCTGGGGGGCAGTAGCCCCCGACCCTCCAGCCGGCCACGATGCTGGGGGGCAGTAGCCCCCGACCCTCCAGCCGGCCACGATGCTGGGGGGCAGTAGCCCCCGACCCTCCAGCCGGGCACGATGCTGGGGGGCAGTAGCCCCCGACCCTCCAGCCGGCCACGATGCTGGGGGGCAGTAGCCCCCGACCCTCCAGCCGGGCACGATGCTGGGGGGCAGTAGCCCCCGACCCTCCAGCCGGGCACGATGCTGGGGGGCAGTAGCCCCCGACCCTCCAGCCGGGCACGATGCTGGGGGGCAGTAGCCCCCGACCCTCCAGCCGGCACGATGCTGGGGGCAGTAGCCCCCGACCCTCCAGCCGGGCACGATGCTGGGGGGCAGTAGCCCCCGACCCTCCAGCCGGGCACGATGCTGGGGGGCAGTAGCCCCCGACCCTCCAGCCGGGCACGATGCTGGGGGGCAGTAGCCCCCGACCCTCCAGCCGGGCACGATGCTGGGGGGCAGTAGCCCCCGACCCTCCAGCCGGGCACGATGCTGGGGGGCAGTAGCCCCCGACCCTCCAGCCGGGCACGATGCTGGGGGGCAGTAGCCCCCGACCCTCCAGCCGGGCACGATGCTGGGGGGCAGTAGCCCCCGACCCTCCAGCCGGGCACGATGCTGGGGGGCAGTAGCCCCCGACCCTCCAGCCGGGCACGATGCTGGGGGGCAGTAGCCCCCGACCCTCCAGCCGGGCACGATGCTGGGGGGCAGTAGCCCCCGACCCTCCAGCCGGGCACGATGCTGGGGGGCAGTAGCCCCCGACCCTCCAGCCGGGCACGATGCTGGGGGGCAGTAGCCCCCGACCCTCCAGCCGGGCACGATGCTGGGGGGCAGTAGCCCCCGACCCTCCAGCCGGGCACGATGCTGGGGGGCAGTAGCCCCCGACCCTCCAGCCGGGCACGATGCTGGGGGGCAGTAGCCCCCGACCCTCCAGCCGGGCACGATGCTGGGGGGCAGTAGCCCCCGACCCTCCAGTCGGGCACGATGCTGGGGGGCAGTAGCCCCCGACCCTCCAGTCGGGCACGATGCTGGGGGGCAGTAGCCCCCGACCCTCCAGTCGGGCACGATGCTGGGGGGCAGTAGCCCCCGACCCTCCAGTCGGGCACGATGCTGGGGGGCAGTAGCCCCCGACCCTCCAGTCGGGCACGATGCTGGGGGGCAGTAGCCCCCGACCCTCCAGTCGGGCACGATGCTGGGGGGCAGTAGCCCCCGACCCTCCAGTCGGGCACGATGCTGGGGGGCAGTAGCCCCCGACCCTCCAGTCGGGCACGATGCTGGGGGGCAGTAGCCCCCGACCCTCCAGTCGGGCACGATGCTGGGGGGCAGTAGCCCCGACCCTCCAGTCGGGCACGATGCTGGGGGGCAGTAGCCCCCGACCCTCCAGTCGGGCACGATGCTGGGGGGCAGTAGCCCCCGACCCTCCAGTCGGGCACGATGCTGGGGGGCAGTAGCCCCCGACCCTCCAGTCGGGCACGATGCTGGGGGGCAGTAGCCCCCGACCCTCCAGTCGGGCACGATGCTGGGGGGCAGTAGCCCCCGACCCTCCAGTCGGGCACGATGCTGGGGGGCAGTAGCCCCCGACCCTCCAGTCGGGCACGATGCTGGGGGGCAGTAGCCCCCGACCCTCCAGTCGGGCACGATGCTGGGGGGCAGTAGCCCCCGACCCTCCAGTCGGGCACGATGCTGGGGGGCAGTAGCCCCCGACCCTCCAGTCGGGCACGATGCTGGGGGGCAGTAGCCCCCGACCCTCCAGTCGGGCACGATGCTGGGGGGCAGTAGCCCCCGACCCTCCAGTCGGGCACGATGCTGGGGGGCAGTAGCCCCCGACCCTCCAGTCGGGCACGATGCTGGGGGGCAGTAGCCCCCGACCCTCCAGTCGGGCACGATGCTGGGGGCAGTAGTCCCCGACCCTCCAGTCGGGCACGATGCTGGGGGGCAGTAGTCCCCGACCCTCCAGTCGGGCACGATGCTGGGGGGCAGTAGTCCCCGACCCTCCAGTCGGGCACGATGCTGGGGGGCAGTAGTCCCCGACCCTCCAGTCGGGCACGATGCTGGGGGGCAGTAGTCCCCGACCCTCCAGTCGGGCACGATGCTGGGGGGCAGTAGTCCCCGACCCTCCAGTCGGGCACGATGCTGGGGGGCAGTAGTCCCCGACCCTCCAGTCGGGCACGATGCTGGGGGGCAGTAGTCCCCGACCCTCCAGTCGGGCACGATGCTGGGGGGCAGTAGTCCCCGACCCTCCAGTCGGGCACGATGCTGGGGGGCAGTAGTCCCCGACCCTCCAGTCGGGCACGATGCTGGGGGGCAGTAGTCCCCGACCCTCCAGTCGGGCACGATGCTGGGGGGCAGTAGTCCCCGACCCTCCAGTCGGGCACGATGCTGGGGGGCAGTAGTCCCCGACCCTCCAGTCGGGCACGATGCTGGGGGGCAGTAGTCCCCGACCCTCCAGTCGGGCACGATGCTGGGGGCAGTAGTACCTGATCTTGTAGTGGGGCAGGATGCCAGGGGCAGCGGTCCCCGACCCTCCAGTCGGGCCGGATGCTGGGGGCAGTAGTACCTGATCTTGTAGTGGGGCCGGATGCTGAGGGGAGTAGTACCCGACCCACCAGTCGGGCAGGATGCCGGGGGCAGTAGTCCCCGACCCTCCAGTCGGGCCGGATGCTGGGGGCAGTAGTACCTGATCTTGTAGTTGGGCAGCGTGTGCTTCCTCCGGATCACCCTCTTCAGCTGGGTGACGATGATGGAGGTCAGCTGCGGCATGGGCCGGCCCTCGAACTGGCTGTGCACCTGGAAGTCGATGAGCGGCTCGTCCAGGAAGCAGAAGGCCCAGTGGGTGAAGGGCAGGCGGCGGAACATCAGGCGGAGGCGGCCCTGCACCCGGCCCAGCCGCACCGACAGCGACGCCGACTTCCCGAAGAGCAGCTCCACGTCCACGGCCAGGCGCAGGCCGCCCCCGTACTCCGCCTCCAGCTCGAAGCTCAGCTCCTCGTCCCCGGCCTCGGCGGGCGGCACCAGGCGGATGCCCCGCAGCACCGGCACGGCCTCCCCGAGGCTCAGCTCCCGCAGGCTCAGCCCCTCCAGCAGCCGCCCGGCCGTCCGCGACAGCAGCAGCTCCTCCAGCTCCACCCGGATCTTCCGCAGCAGCCAGCGCCGCAGCACGGCCGTGTCCCGCAGCTCCCGGAACAGGAACAGGAAGATGGCGTTCAGGAAGTGGCAGCTCTCGGGCGCCGCCGAGCCCAGCAGGTAGTCCCGCAGCGAGGCGTCCGCCTGCACCGAGCGCCCGGGGCTGGGGGGAGGCGGGGGCGGCGGCGGAGCGGCCGGCCGGCGGTACAGGAGCAGCAGCTGCAGCAGCACGGTCAGCACACAGCCGGCCAGAGCGGCCAGCAGCAGCGCGTACACCATGACCGGCCTGCGCCTCACAGCAGCGGCCTCAGCGCCAGCGAGCCGCCCATTGGCTGGCCTCAGCAGGAAGGGGCGGGCTCCGGCTCCGCCACCGGCCAGGTGATTGGCTGCCGGACTGACACGGGGCGGCTACTACCGTCCAGCTGTCACCCTGTGCGAGAGACTGATTGGCTGCGACATCGCATGGGCGGGACCAATGTGATTGCGTCACTCCGTTATCCGTTTTTGCCTCAGCTGTTCTCCTCCGTCGCAGATTAGTGGACTAAGAACGAGGAAAGGGGCGGGGAATGGTGACGTCATGTGCGTGCACCCACGATACGTTCTTGTTGTCATGGTGACAAGCTGTTGAAGTTGAGAAGTGTGGAGCTTAGCGTGTCAGTGGAGAGGAAACTGCAGGGGCTGTGGGGGGCGCCGTCTGCAGGGTGTGGGGTGCACCGTCTGCAGGGTGTGGGGTGCACCGTCTGCAGGGTGTGGGGGTGCGCCGTCTACAGGGTGCGGGGGCGAGCCGTCTGCAGGGTGTGAGGTGCGCCGTCTGTAGGGTGTGGGGGTGCACCGTCTGTGGGGGTGCGCCGTCTGCAGGGAGTGGGGGTGCGCCGTCTGCAGGGTGCGGGGGCGCGCCGTCTGCAGGGTGTGAGGTGCGCCGTCTGTAGGGTGTGGGGGTGCACCGTCTGTGGGGGTGCACCGTCTGTGGGGGTGCGCCGTCTGCAGGATGTGAGGTGCGCCGTCTGCAGGGTGCGGGGGAGCGCCGTCTGCAGGGTGCGGAGGTGCGCCGTCTGTAGGGTGTGGGGGTGCGCCGTCTGCAGGGTGTGGGGGTGCACCGTCTGTGGGGGTGCGCCGTCTGCATGGAGTGGGGGTGTACCGTCTGTAGGGTGTGCGGGTGCACCGTCTGTAGGGTGTGGGGGTGCGCCGTCTGCAGGGTGTGAGGTGCGCCGTCTGTAGGGTGTGGGGGTGCACCGTCTGTGGGGGTGCGCCGTCTGCAGGGAGTGGGGGTGCGCCGTCTGCAGGGAGTGGGGGTGCGCCGTCTGCAGGGTGCGGGGGCGCGCCGTCTGCAGGGTGTGAGGTGCGCCGTCTGCAGGGTGTGAGGTGCGCCGTCTGTAGGGTGTGGGGGTGCACCGTCTGTGGGGGTGCGCCGTCTGCAGGGAGTGGGGGTGCGCCGTCTGCAGGGTGCGGGGGCGCGCCGTCTGCAGGGTGTGAGGTGCGCCGTCTGCAGGGAGTGGGGGCGCGCCGTCTGCAGGGTGTGAGGTGCGCCGTCTGTAGGGTGTGGGGGGCGCCGTCTGCAGGGTGTGGGGTGCACCGTCTGCAGGGTGTGGGGGTGCGCCGTCTGCAGGGTGCGGGGGCGAGCCGTCTGCAGGGTGTGAGGTGCGCCGTCTGTAGGGTGTGGGGGTGCACCGTCTGTGGGGGTGCGCCGTCTGCAGGGAGTGGGGGTGCACCGTCTGCAGGGTGTGGGGGTGCGCCGTCTGCAGGGTGCGGGGGCGAGCCGTCTGCAGGGTGTGAGGTGCGCCGTCTGTAGGGTGTGGGGGTGCACCGTCTGTGGGGGTGCGCCGTCTGCAGGATGTGAGGTGCGCCGTCTGCAGGGTGCGGGGGCGCGCCGTCTGCAGGGTGCGGAGGTGCGCCGTCTGTAGGGTGTGGGGGTGCGCCGTCTGCAGGGTGTGGGGGTGCACCGTCTGTGGGGGTGCGCCGTCTGCATGGAGTGGGGGTGTACCGTCTGTAGGGTGTGCGGGTGCACCGTCTGTAGGGTGTGGGGGTGCGCCGTCTGCAGGGTGCGGGGGCGCGCCGTCTGCAGGGTGTGAGGTGCGCCGTCTGTAGGATCTGTAGCCTCCTTCCATCTGGTGACATCAGGGCGGAGCTCGTTCAGAGCCGATGTCTCCGCAGTGAAGCCCCTTCCAGTCCGGCAGCAGCCGCTCCCGCACTATTCTGCGCAGCAATGTGAGAGGAGGAGACGGAAGCGCCATTCTGTGATGAGATATGTTACAGACTTTCTGCTAGTCGGCCGGACTGTATGTAGCGGCCACCTCTGCCCAGGCCATTTCATCGGTCTTCCTGTATTATCTGCTTTCTTTCGGGGCATTTGTTTTGTACTCAGTTTAGATTATTTGCTGCGTCTTGTGCTTATTACATCCTGAAGCAAAATAAACAGGAAGAGCACAGATTTATGATGGATCGGTGCTTGTAACGGATCTCCTGGCACCCCGGCCGGGTACCTCCGTCAATGGATGCTCCTAGTGCTTCCCGAGGACTCCACTCGACACCGTAAGCGCTGCAGACCCCATGAACCGCCACAGCTTGGTTGGGGTCTCACCGTTTCCTACCCACCCTGGACCTACGACAAGGCTCCAGTGGGTGAACCTCTCCTAAAACCCGAGAGCAGGAACAGCTCTTAAAGGGACTCTGTCACCAGTTTCTAACCCCCCCTTTTAAAACTATTGTTCTCTCCATGGTGCCCTTGTCATTACAAAGCTGTTGTTATAAGATAAATCCGCCGTGTAGTTTTGATAAAAATCGCTTTTATCTAACCTGTCAATCTTCTGGATAAGGTGCCCAGGGCGTTTCTGAAGGTCTGAATCTGCCGCTCTCCGCCGCCGCTGGTGCCCAGCTCCTCCCATGATCCTTTCAGCACCACCTCGATGTAATGAAATCCGCCTTCGGCTCTCCTCAGTGCCCCCTCCTCCTTTTCAAAGATCCCGCGCGTGCGCACAGGCCTGTGCCTGATGCGCCCGTGCGGACTTTTAGATTCTGCCTCGTTGAGCGAAGTGCGCATGCGCGCGAACGCGCGCTTCGCTCAACGAGGCAGAATCTAAAAGTCCGCACGGACGCATCAGGCACAGGCCTGTGCGCACGCGCGGGATCTTTGAAAAGGAGGAGGGGGCACTGAGGAGAGCCGGAGGCGGATTTCATTACATCGAGGTGGTGCTGAAAGGATCATGGGAGGAGCTGGGCACCAACGGCGGCGGAGAGCGGCAGATTCAGACCTTCAGAAACGCCCTGGGCACCTCATCCAGAGGATTGACAGGTTAGATAAAAGCGATTTTTATCAAAACTACAGGGCGGATTTATCTTATAACAACAGCTTTGTAATGACAAGGGCACCATGGAGAGAACAATAGTTTTAAAAGGGGGGGTTAGAAACTGGTGACAGAGTCCCTTTAAGAGCTCAGGGATTATAGCCTGGGAGTATACAGCGTATAGCAATCCCCAGTGTAGATGCAGCCTTCCCCCCACACAGGAGACGAGGCTCTATGCTGAGTGTAAAACAGCAACTCTCTGTAATGGGGCTACATGTCAGCCTCTTATACAGGTCTTCCAGCAAGGGACACTCCCCTGAGGACCTTGTGGAAGACTGAGACAGTTTATACATTAGCCAATCACATGCATTTACAGTATGGAAACACTCCCAGGAATTGTACACAACCCCCTCTGCCTGTGATACAATTACCAAACACAATGGGCTCTGCCTGTGATACAATTAACAAACACAATGGGCTCTGCCTGTGATACAATTACCAAGCACAATGGGCTCTGCCTGTGATGCAATTACCAAACACAATGGGCTCTGCCTGTGATACAATTACCAAACAATGGGCTCTGCCTGTGATACAATTAACAAACACAATGGGCTCTGCCTGTGATACAATTACCAAGCACAATGGGCTCTGCCTGTGATGCAATTACCAAACACAATGGGCTCTGCCTGTGATACAATTAGCAAGCACAATGGGCTCTGCCTGTGATACAATTACCAAACACAATGGGCTCTGCCTGTGATACAATTAGCAAGCACAATGAGCTCTGCCTGTGATACAATTAGCAAGCACAATGGGCTCTGCCTGTGATACAATTAGCAAGCACAATGGGCTCTGCCTGTGATACAATTACTAAGCACAATGGGCTCTGCCTGTGATACAATTACTAAGCACAATGGGCTCTGCCTGTGATACAATTACTAAGCACAATGGGCTCTGCCTGTGATACAATTACCAAACACAATGGGCTCTGCCTGTGATACAATTAACAAACACAATGGGCTCTGCCTGTGATACAATTAACAAACACAATGGGCTCTGCCGGTGATACAATTAGCAATCACAATGGGCTCTGCCTGTGATAAAATTAGCAAGCACAATGGACTCTGCCTGTGATACAATTACCAAGCACAATGGGCTCTGCCTGTGATACAATTACTAAGCACAATGGGCTCTGCCTGTGATACAATTACCAAGCACAATGGACACTGCCTGTGATACAATTACTAAGCACAATGGGCTCTGCCCGTGATACAATTACTAAGCACAATGGGCTCTGCCTGTGATACAATTACCAAGCACAATGGCCTCTGCCTGTGATACAATTACTAAGCACAATGTGCTCTGCCTGTGATACAATTACCAAGCACAATGGCCTCTGCCTGTGATACAATTACTAAGCACAATGTGCTCTGCCTGTGATACAATTAGCAAGCACAATGTGCTCTGCCTGTGATACAATTAGCAAGCACAATGTGCTCTGCCTGTGATACAATTACCAAGCACAATGGCCTCTGCCTGTGATACAATTACTAAGCACAATGTGCTCTGCCTGTGATACAATTACCAAGCACAATGGGCTCTGCCTGTGATACAATTACCAAACATAATTGTGGCGAAACCAACCTCGCCACTGGGTGCTGGAGAAGCCTGGTTGCCAGCCTCTTGCCCCAGGATTATGGGCCTCTCATCAGCCCATGCTAAACTTAAAGGGAACCTGTCACCAGGATTTTGTGTACAGAGCTGAGGACATGGGCTGCTAGATGGCCGCTAGCACATCCGCAATACCCAGTCCCCGTAGCTCTGTGTGCTTTTATTGTGTAAAAAAAACTATTTGATACATATGCAAATTACCCTGAGATGAGTCCTGTATGTGAGGTGAGTCGGGGACAGGACTCATCTCAGGTTAATTTGCATATGTATCAAATCGTTTTTTCGACACAATAAAAGCACACAGAGCTATGGGGACTGGATATTGCGGATGTGCTAGCGGCCATCTAGCAGCCCATGTCCTCAGCTCTGTACACAAAATCCCGGTGACAGGTTCCCTTTAAACCCCATGGCGATTTGACTGTGTTTGTGGCATCTGAGCACTGTTTGGATATATTGAGCGCTCAGATCCAAGCCATCTGGGATATGTTAAATGTCTGTGTTTACTGTAATGGTTGGGACATTGTATTTTTGAATAGTGATGTCTGTCCTATTGTCCCCACGTGTGTATTGGCGATTTCCCTTTGTCCTGAGAGATAATTGAATTACTCGGTTGTCTCCAGGACAGAAGACATTGTGTATTCTCCTGCCTGTGTTAATTACATCAACCCATTGTGTAAGGTAATTGTATCACAGGCAGAGGGGAGGATTTTGTGTGGGAGTGTTTTACTGTATTGTACGTGTTTATTGGTTGTCTTACAAAACCCTATGGGTGGTACTAGTGTGTAACAATGTTGTATAAGAACAATAAACACACAGCTCTGTCTGTCCACGGCTTGACCCTCAACACGGAGCCTCGTCTCATTCTTGGGGGATTCACTGTATGCTGTTAGAGACTGATTGCTAGGAGTGTAAGCCGCTTGGGTGCGTTTCCTATTCGTCTGCTAGCAGCTATTCGTGAGGTTCTGTCCGGAGTTTGGAGCATTGCCTTGTATGCCGTTACAATAATGGGCTAACTTAATTACTCACAGGCAGAAAACACATTTTTCCCAAAACACAGAAAACACCTCAAAACCCCACATATCCCCATAATGTATACATCCCTGGATAGCTCTGATCTGGGTGAACAACATATCCAAAAATCACTCAGGTCTGGGCAGGGGTTCCCGAATTCCATGGAAGTCACATTTGGCCGACCGCAAGCATGGCTTTCCTGCCCAAAACAGTTCCACAGATTGAGGCTGTGCGGCCGGTCTGTCTTCTCCTTCAAAGTTAGTATGGGCCATAATCCTGAGGCAAGAGAGTGGCAAACAGGCCCCTCCAAAACCCAGAGGCGAGGTTATTTTCGCCACACATCTCCCCCTTCCAGGGAAGACTACATTCCTTTCTGCAAGGAGGTAAATTGTAGACTGGACCGGCTGTGGACGTCGTGTATCCGGACTGGACCGGCTGTGGACGTCGTGTATCCGGACTGGACCGGCTGTGGACGTCGTGTATCCGGACTGGACCGGCTGTGGACGTCGTGTTTCCAGACTGGACCGGCTGTGGACGTCGTGTATCCAGACTGGTCCGGCTGTGGACTTCGTGTATCCGGACTGGACCGGCTGTGGACGTCGTGTATCCGGACTGGACCGGCTGTGGACGTCGTGTATCCGGACTGGACCAGCTGTGGACGTCGTGTATCCAGACTGGACCGGCTGTGGTTGTCGTGTTTCCATACAGCGGGATCAGAATGGTCTAGATGGAGGACCGAGTTTGCCCATCCCTGGTCTATATGGAGGGCAATTCGTTGGAGCCACCATTCTACTTCTCTCAGTCCAATGATGTACAGCCTCTCACAGTCTGTCAGCTGATCAGAATGCCTTCAAGTGCATCACAGAGGCATATCTGGGGGTCAGCAATCTGTCACCGAGAGGTACACTGACCAAGAGTAGCCTCTGAGAGCCTTTTATAGGGCAGCTGCGGAAGCAGTTTTACGCTCTTTTGTGGCCGGACCCAGAATCAGACCAGACCTGTAGTCATCACATATCTGCTGAGCCAGAACGGCAGCGTCCGACATTTCTATCTGAGGATGGGATTTTTCTCATCAATGAGTGTAAAAATGGTGCTGAATCCCAGCGTGTTATCAGACCTGCGGCACAGCGTCTGCCCGCGCCCGCTCCGTCTTTCAGAATCCGCATCCTGGGATGCCAGTCCAACAAATCTTCATGACCGTTGAGGCGCTGACTTGGAGGATCCATGATGTGTTCAATAGATCTTTATTGAAAAAATAAATATGTGAAACCAGTGGAACCATTGCCCCCTCCTCCTGTTCTGGTCGATGTGAATTTAGAGTTTGAGATCTCCAGGATTCTTGATTCTAGAGTTCTTCGGGGTTCCCTTTAGTACCTGGTACTATGGACTCTTTACTGTAAGAGCAGTGAGACTATGGACTCTTTACTGTAAGAGCAGTGAGACTATGGACTATTTACTGTAAGAGCAGTGAGACTATGGACTCTTTACTGTAAGAGCAGTGAGACTATAGACTCTATACTGTAAGAGCAGTGAGACTATGGACTCTTTACTGTAAGAGCAGTGAGACTATGGACTCTTTACTGTAAGAGCAGTGAGACTATGGACTCTTTACTGTAAGAGCAGTGAGACTATGGACTCTTTACTGTAAGAGCAGTGAGACTATGGACTCTATACTGTAAGAGCAGTGAGACTATGGACTCTGTACTGTAAGAGCAGTGAGACTATGGACTCTATACTGTAAGAGCGGTGAGACTGTGGACTCTGTACTGTAAGAGCAGTGAGACTATGGACTCTATACTGTAAGAGCAGTGAGACTATGGACTTTTTACTGTAAGAGCAGTGAGACTATGGACTTTTTACTGTAAGAGCAGTGAGACTATGGACTCTTTACTGTAAGAGCGGTGAGACTATGGACTTTTTACTGTAAGAGCAGTGAGACTATGGACTTTTTACTGTAAGACCAGTGAGACTATGGACTCTTTACTGTAAGAGCAGTGAGACTATGGACTCTATACTGTAAGAGCAGTGAGACTATGGACTCTTTACTGTAAGAGCAGCGAGACTATGGACTCTATACTGTAAGAGCAGTGAGACTATGGACTCTATACTGTAAGAGCAGTGAGACTATGGACTCTGTACTGTAAGAGCAGTGAGACTATGGACTCTATACTGTAAGAGCAGTGAGACTATGGACTCTATACTGTAAGAGCAGTGAGACTATGGACTCTATACTGTAAGAGCAGTGAGACTATGGACTCTATACTGTAAGAGCAGTGAGACTTTGCTTTCTTTACTGTAAGAGCAGTGAGACTAGGCTCTCTTTACTGTAAGAGCAGTGAGACTATGGACTCTTTACGGTAAGAGCAGTGAGGCTATGGACTCTTTACGGTAAGAGCAGTGAGGCTATGGACTCTTTACGGTAAGAGCAGTGAGGCTATGGACTCTTTACGGTAAGAGCAGTGAGACTATGGACTCTATACTGTAAGAGCAGTGAGGCTATGGACTCTTTACGGTAAGAGCAGTGAGGCTATAGACTCTTTACTGTAAGAACAGTGAGACTATGGACGTTTTACGTTAAGAGCAGTGAGACCATGGATTCTCTCTTGTAAGAGCAATGAGACTATGGAGCTCTTTACTGTAAGAGCAGTGAGACTATGGACTCTATACTGTAAGAGCAATGAGACTATGGGACTCTTTACTGTAAGAGCAGTGAGACTATGGACTCTTTACTGTAAGAGCAGTGAGACTATGGGACTCTTTACTGTAAGAGCAGTGAGACTATGGGACTCTTTACTGTAAGAAGAGAGAATCCATAGATAGAATGAAACTCACCATTCCATTCTCCCCCTTTTGGGCAGAAGTGGGCTAGTCCTGCTACCTACCAAGTGGGAGGCTGCAGGAAGTGTATGGTCAGTCTTAGTAGATGATGGTGTTGGAAGCAGACATATCAAAATGTAGCAGTAAGGGGAAAGCCAGAGGGAAGCAGCTCATAGAGCACTCTGACTGTTTACAGATAGAGTATCAAGAGGGGGTCAGCAGCCAAAGGCAACCTGCTGCAAAACTACTAGAATCGCTGCAGAGTCCAGCTACCAGACTAAAGTCAAGTATAGCACAGCAGAGAAGGAGAAAGTAGAATATTCAAGTTTGCCTACTAGTTTATCCCAAAACCTGCTGGAACCAAGAGAAAGGCAGAATTTTGTCTGGATGCAAGTTTATGCAAGTAATGCAGTTGAACTTTCACCAAGTGTGGACTCGACCTATTCTCCACCTCCACCATTACTCTCCCCTTTATTGCTTCAGAGCCTAACCAGTGACACACACAGAAACTTTTGGGGCCGTACAAAGTCTCTTGGCATTCCTAAAAACCTGGGACACGATCGGCCCTGGGGGGCGGCACATTGGAAATTGCTGTGTCCTGTGATGTCATTAGTCCGGTTCTATAATCTTCGTTCTTGATTTGCTGTGTCCTGTGATGTCATTAGTCCGGTTATATGATCTTCGTTCTTGGTTTGCTGTGTCCTGTGATGTCATTAGTCCGGTTCTATAATCTTCGTTCTTGGTTTGCTGTGTCCTGTGATGTCATTAGTCCGGTTATATGATCTTCGTTCTTGGTTTGCTGTGTCCTGTGATGTCATTAGTCCGGTTATATGATCTTCGTTCTTGGTTTGCTGTGTCCTGTGATGTCATTAGTCCGGTTATATGATCTTCGTTCTTGGTTTGCTGTGTCCTGTGATGTCATTAGTCCGGTTATATGATCTTCGTTCTTGGTTTGCTGTGTCCTGTGATGTCATTAGTCCGGTTACTGTATATTCCTGCGTATAAGACTACTTTTTAACACATGAAAATCTTCTCAAAAGTCGGGGGTCGTCTTATACGCCGGGTGTCGTCTCATATGCCGGTCTACAGCGTGCTGAAACTTACTTCCTAGCAAGACTGGAGAAGCTGTCCTTCTCCAGCTTCAGGGACAGGCGCCCTCTAGCTGAGCCACCGTGTGCTGCATCCCGGCCAGCCGCTCCTGAAGCAGCCCCCTCCCCCTGCTCTCAGTGGTTTTCTCATGCCGGCAGTATCACATTGCGTACTACCGCTCAGATCGCCAGGGAGAGCTGACCCACCCAATCCAAGCAGGCTTTGTATGCAGTGTGCACAGAAAATACCGCTACATCGCTTGCTGTGATTGGCTGGTTGTTGTATACTGGGTTGGATTGGCGATTCTGAGGGAAGGCAGGGGGGGAGCAGGAGCGTCTGCACTTCAGCCAATTCTAATGTTGGCGGATCTCTAATGAAGTTTGGTGTGCATCTTATCTGTGGTGAAAAAACAGAGTCTATCTGGGGAGCAGATACATGTGGTGGTGAATACAGTACAACACCAGTATCTGCACCTGTACTTACTGTACAGCACCAGTATCTGCATCGGTTCATACAGTACAGCACCAGTACATACAGTACAGCACCAGTACATACAGTACAGTATACAAATGGCTAACAGTCAAGACCCCATCATGGCTCTACCAGCAAGAAGAAAGAAATATGAAGCCAGTTTCAAATTTAAAGTTGTAAACTTTGCCATGGAACATAATGACTGCGCTGCTGCAAGACAATTGGCCAGAACTCGAAAAACATGTAGCAGACATGGTGAATGAGCATCGCCAAAACGGTTATGTAGTGACACAAAATAAAATACGTTTGTTTGCACTTCAGTGGCCAAATCTAACCCAGATCACAGCAACAGATGTACGGCCACTGTCTCCTGGTGCACTAGATTCTTGGAAAGGCATAGTATGGTACTGAGGCAAAAGACGAAAATTGCACAACAATCACCTGCAGATCTTGATGCCAAAGTAAATGTTGTTGGAGGGGTAGTCTTATACGGCGAGTATAGCCCAAACCCTATATTTCATCTGGAAAAGTTGGGGGTCGTCTTATACGCCGGAATATACAGTATGTAATCTTCCTTCTTGGTTTGCTGTGTCCTGTGATGTAATTAGTCCGGTTATACAAGCTTCATTCTTGGTTTGCTGTGTCCTGTAATGTCATTAGTCCGGTTATACAAGCTTCATTCTTGGTTTGCTGTGTCCTGTGATGTCATTAGTCGGGTTATATGAGCTTCGTTCTTGGTTTGCTGTGTCCTGTGATGTAATTAGTCCGGTTATACAAGCTTCATTCTTGGTTTGCTGTGTCCTGTGATGTCATTAGTCGGGTTATTTGAGCTTCATTCTTGGTTTGCTGTGTCCTGTGATGTCATTAGTCGGGTTATATGAGCTTCGTTCTTGGTTTGCTGTGTCCTGTGATGTCATTAGTCCGGTTATATGATCTTAGTTCTTGGTTTGCTGTGTCCTGTGATGTCATTAGTCCGGTTATATGATCTTCGTTCTTGGTTTGCTGTGTCCTGTGATGTCATTAGTCGGGTTATATGAGCTTCGTTCTTGGTTTGCTGTGTCCTGTGATGTCATTAGTCCGGTTATATGAGCTTCGTTCTTGGTTTGCTGTGTCCTGTGATGTCATTAGTCCGGTTATATGATCTTCGTTCTTGGTTTGCTGTGTCCTGTGATGTCATTAGTCCGGTTATTTGAGCTTCGTTCTTGGTTTGCTGTGTCCTGTGATGTCATTAGTCCGGTTATTTGAGCTTCGTTCTTGGTTTGCTGTGTCCTGTGATGTCATTAGTCCGGTTATATGAGCTTCGTTCTTGGTTTGCTGTGTCCTGTGATGTCATTAGTCCGGTTATTTGAGCTTCGTTCTTGGTTTGCTGTGTCCTGTGATGTCATTAGTCCGGTTATTTGAGCTTCGTTCTTGGTTTGCTGTGTCCTGTGATGTCATTAGTCCGGTTATATGAGCTTCGTTCTTGGTTTGCTGTGTCCTGTGATGTCATTAGTCCAGTTATTTGAGCTTCGTTCTTGGTTTGCTGTGTCCTGTGATGTCATTAGTCCGGTTATATGATCTTCGTTTTTGGTTTGCTGTGTCCTGTGATGTCATTAGTCCGGTTATATGATCTTCGTTTTTTTTTATTATTTTTTTATTTATATTTATTTATTGTTTTCTCCAAAAAAGACAATGACATTATAAAAATACAACACATCTCAATGTCTACATATATGAACCAAAAAGACGAGAACAACAACAGACAAAGGAAAACCAAAAAGAAAAAGCAAACAAAAAAGGCAAGTAATTGAGACATTGAAATCTCTACTACATAAAAAAAAAATAATAATACTCGTATCCCCCCTGTAAACTCACCCGTCCCCCACCCCACCACGGTTGTCATCCTGGGAGCTGAGCCACCCACAGCCTATTCTATGATATAGCTCGCTTGAGGGGGGTCCGTACCGTCGCAGCCTCATCAATTCCACCCCATTCAGGTCTTTTCCCATAGACTCTGTTGCTTTACCTCTTTTTTATTTGATACGTTCAAATTCCTTTATTCTTCGCATATAACTTTTCCATTCTCCCAGGACGGGGGCCTTCTCCAAACCCCAGCCCCTGAGAATCAAGACCTTGGCCAATAATAGCGCCTTCAACCACCAGAGAAGATCACTTTTTGAAATCTTATTCTTTCTATCCGGGGGAACTATACCCAATATGGCGAGCTCAATCGTAGGTTCTAATTTTAATGTAGATCTTGACCTCATTGCCTGGAATATACTTTGCCAAAATCTATTATTGGCCAGACAGCTCCATAATAGATGAATGTATCCGGCTTCTGGGCTCAGACTTTTCAGGCAGCTAAATTCTCTCTCCTTGTACATTCTAGGAGGAGCGCCGGAGTGCAGGATAACCGATGTGCACTTTTATGCTATATCGGCCTGTGTTGCCTGGAGAGCGAGGCTTTTTTAATATTTTTATAGACTTCTCCCCGCTGAAGTGCATTACTTATCCCTAAATCCGCTTCCCATTTTCCCACACTTTCATATTTCGTGACCTTCGCTAATTCTTTTTGTAATCTAGCAGATATTTGTAACATTTTGTTTGTTGCCGAATGACGTGTAACAAGAATCCAAAAGTGGTTGAGTGGCAATTTTACAGAAAATGTTATTACTTGTGTAATCAAATGCGTGCCTAAGCTGAGCATATCTGAATGGGCGTGCCGTGAAACAGTTCCGCTATGGGTTTTAATTTACCTAATGTGCAGATGTGAGACACCGTAGTGTCTCCGACTCCAGTAATTATTTTCATTTAGTGCCAAAAACTCCTTTAAAATTATATTGTCTCAAAGAGGGGTAAAGTGTAGGCATATGTGACCTTCAGAGTGACCTTTATCTTAGTCCATACTTTCTGAAGCATCGTGCTGATAGGGCAGGTATTTCCAGTAACCCGTTTTTTAGGAATCCTAAATATGTTCTGTATGGGGCGATGGTATTTTTCAGTAAGATACGAGATCAAGCAGCTCTCCCCAGAATTAATACACAAATAGTATCCCTGGAAATAAGGTAAGCCAAGGCCGCCATCAGTTTCCGCTAACCACACGTATCTTCGCACCCGTTGTCTGCCCCATATCAGATCATTAATCAACCTCTCCAACAAGTTGAAGAAGTTATCTTCAATCCACATGGGGCAGGTGCCGGTCACGTACAATATCAACGGCAGCAAAATCATTTTGACCAATGCGATTCTGTCAGCCTGTGAGAGGGGCAGTTTCCGCCAGACCCTAACCCTCTCCTTTATGGTGTTTATCATAGGGGTAACGTTTAATCCAATATAGTCGTGTAATTTCCCACCAATCCTTATCCCCAGATATTCCATATGATCCGACGGTGATAATACCTTCACTTTGATGTCTCTTTGTGGAGCGCTACCATTCAAAGAGAGGAGAACGGATTTGGAGCAGTTTATCTCATAACCCGCCAGGTGACTAAACTCATCGATTGTCTGAATGACGCGGTGACGATTCTCCAGCCGTCATTCAAATACAGCAAAATATCATCCGCATATAAACTGATCTTATCTGTTGCCCCATTTCCCCCAAATCCCTCTATTTCATCATCCAATCTGATTCTACAAGCGAGGGGTTCCATAAAGATGGCAAAAAGTAAGGGGGAGAGGGGGCAACCCTGTCGAGTGCCACGCTGAAGAGGACGGCGGGAGAGGCTGCCCCGTTGATATTGATTCTCACTGTCGGCTGACAATTCAACAGCCGAATCAGATCTATAAAGCTATTTCCCAGGTTCATCCTATGTGTGGTCTGCCAGAGGAAGGACCACTCCACCCTGTCAAAGGCCTTCGCGGCATCTGGAGACAGGATGGAGCGCCCCCCCCCCCCCCGCCCCCCCCGCAATCTGAATGTTAAAGAATGTTCTGCGTAATTTAGTCTGAATCTGCCGCCCGGGGATGAACCCCGTCTGACCTGCGTGCACTAACCTCTTTATTACTCTTTTCAGTCGGTTTGGCGACTATCTTATAGTCTGTATTAAGTAACGATATGGGTCAATATGACTCAACATTTTACCATCTTTCCCTTTTTTCAAAATTAAAGTGACGACGTGATTAACGATGGAGGCAATTTCCCCACTAGCCGGGACTCATTTACTACCTGCAATAACCTTGGCAGGAGGACCTCCCTGTGGCACTTGTCAAACCGTCCGACCCTGGCGATGAAGACCCCTGAATCCCGGATACCACCTCCTGCAGCTCACTCAATAGGATGGGGGATACGGAGTCGCCGCCTCCTGCTCGGAGAGTGGACCTTAGTCTGCTGCAAGTAACGCTCTATAGATTCCGTCAGTTATCTCTCATCTGTATAAGGAGTTAAAGTATTTAACAAATTCACCCTCGATTCCCTCCGGTTTATCAGTTATCTGCCCCGCGCTTGTTTGGATCTGTCCGATTTTATTACAGCACCTTTGATTTGTAATAATCGAGGCGAGTAATTTACCGGCCTCGCTATAATAATCATAGCCTTGAAAAAACTGCTTGCTTTGTGCCTTATTCATCATAGAATTTGTATATTTCTCTTGAGCGATTTTAAGCTGGGCCCGACTTTGTATGAGGGTTACCTCCAGGTGGTTTAGCTTCTCCTCCAAACCTTTCTCTTCTTTGATCTTTTCACTCTAATTTTACTGTAGTTCAGGCCGCGAAGGAACGCTTTCATTGCGTCCCACACAAAGTGACTATGCGTTGATCCTATATTTTGTGTCCAGAATTGGGATATTTCCTTACGGATCAGGTCGTGATCTTGTATAATAAATATCCAATGTGGATTAAGTCTAAATGGTCTAACACATGTCTCTTGATCCCTCTCCTTAGTAGCTATCAAAATCGGAGAATGATCCGATATTCCATGTATCTCATATTTCATTTTGATAAGAACCATCATCTCGCTATTGGCCAGTGCTAGGTCGATCCTTGACATCGCCTTATATGTATTACTGTAACATGAGTAAACCTGACCGTTTCCATATATATCCCGCCAAATGTCAATGAGCCCCATTTCCTGACAAAACCTATAGAGTAATGAATGTTTTCCCTGAATCCCATTATATTTAATGAGATTGGAGACTCTATCCATTTCGGGGTCCATTACACAATTAAAATCCCCCGAAACGAATACCAGACACTGCTCTCTATTATGTATAAACGTCGCCAATTGATTGAGGACCGTAATGGTGAATGGTGCAGGGATATATAGAAAGGCCAATATACAAATCCGACCATTCCACCTGCCATATAAGAAGACAAATCTCCCATCACTATCAATCTGATGTTCCAGCGGTTCATAGTCTACCCCATTATACAGGTCCTTCTAAAAAAAATTAGCATATTGTGATAAAGTTCATTATTTTCTGTAATGTGCTGATAAACATTAGACTTTCATATATTTTAGATTCATTACACACAACTGAAGGAGTTCAAGCCTTTTATTGCTGTAATATTGATGATTTTGGCCACAGCTCATGAAAACCCAAATTCCTATCTAAAAAAATTAGCAGATCCTGAAAAGGTTCTCTAAACGAGCTATTAACCTAATCATCTGAATCAACTAATTACCTCTAAACACCTGCAAAAGATTCCTGAGGCTTTTACAAACTCCCAGCCTGATTCATTACTCCAAACCGCAATCATGGGTCAGACTGCCGACCTGACTGCTGTCCAGAAGGCCATCATTGACCCCTCAAGCAAGAGGGTAAGACACAGAGAGACATGTCTGAAGGAATAGGCTGTTCCCAGAGCGCTGTATCAAGGCCCCTCAGTGGGAAGTCTGTGGGAAGGAAAAAGTGTGTCAGAAAACGCTGCACAACGAGAAGAGGTGACCGGACCCTGAGGAAGATGGTGGACCGATTCCAGACCTTGGGGGACCTGCGGAAGCAGTGGACTGAGTCTGGAGTAGAAACATCCAGCGCCCCCGTGTACAGGCGTGTGCAGGAAATGGGCTACAGGGGCCGCATTCCCCAGAAACAGCGGCAGAAGCGCCTGACCTGGGCTACAGAGAAGCAGCACTGGACTGTTGCAGGTCATTCGGAAATCAAGGTGCCAGAGTCTGGAGGAGACTGGGGAGAGGGAAATGCCAAAATGCCCGAAGTCCAGTGTCAAGTCCCCACAGTCAGTGATGGTCTGGGGGCCATGTCAGCTGCTGGTGTTGGTCCACTGTGTTTTATCAAGGGCAGGGGCAATGCAGCCGCTATCAGGAGATTGTGGAGCACTTCATGCTTCCATCTGCTGAAAAGCTTTATGGAGATGAAGATGTCATTTTTCAGCACGACCTGGCACCTGCTCACAGTGCCAAAACCACTGGTAACTGGTTTACTGACCATGGTATTACTGGGCTCAATTGGCCTGCCAACTCTCCTGACCTGAACCCCATAGAGAATCTGCGGGATATTGGGAAGAGAAAGTGAGAGACGCAAGACCCAACACTCTGGATGAGCTTAAGGCCGCTATCGAAGCATCCTGGGCCTCCATAACACCTCAGCAGTGCCACAGGCTGATTGCCTCCATGCCACGCCGCATTGCAGCATCCTGGGCCTCCATAACACCTCAGCAGTGCCACAGGCTGATTGCCTCCATGCCACGCAGCATTAAAGCCTCCTGGGCCTCCATAACACCTCAGCAGTGCCACAGGCTGATTGCCTCCATGCCACGCCGCATTGAAGCATCCTGGGCCTCCATAACACCTCAGCAGTGCCACAGGCTGATTGCCTTCATGCCACGCCGCATTGCAGCATCCTGGGCCTCCATAACACCTCAGCAGTGCCACAGGCTGATGGCCTCCATGCCACGCCGCATTGAAGCCTCCTGGGCCTCCATAACACCTCAGCAGTGCCACAGGCTGATTGCCTCCATGCCACGCCGCATTGAAGCCTCCTGGGCCTCCATAACACCTCAGCAGTGCCACAGGCTGATTGCCTCCATGCCACGCAGCATTAAAGCCTCCTGGGCCTCCATAACACCTCAGCAGTGCCACAGGCTGATTGCCTCCATGCCACGCCGCATTGAAGCATCCTGGGCCTCCATAACACCTCAGCAGTGCCACAGGCTGATTGCCTTCATGCCACGCCGCATTGCAGCATCCTGGGCCTCCATAACACCTCAGCAGTGCCACAGGCTGATGGCCTCCATGCCACGCCGCATTGAAGCCTCCTGGGCCTCCATAACACCTCAGCAGTGCCACAGGCTGATTGCCTCCATGCCACGCCGCATTGAAGCCTCCTGGGCCTCCATAACACCTCAGCAGTGCCACAGGCTGATTGCCTCCATGCCACGCCGCATTGAAGCATCCTGGGCCTCCATAACACCTCAGCAGTGCCACAGGCTGATTGCCTCCATGCCACGCCGCATTGCAGCATCCTGGGCCTCCATAACACCTCAGCAGTGCCACAGGCTGATTGCCTCCATGCCACGCCGCATTGAAGCATCCTGGGCCTCCATAACACCTCAGCAGTGCCACAGGCTGATTGCCTCCATGCCACGCCGCATTGAAGCCTCCTGGGCCTCCATAACACCTCAGCAGTTCCACAGGCTGATTGCCTCCATGCCACGCCGCATTGCAGCCTCCTGGGCCTCCATAACACCTCAGCAGTGCCACAGGCTGATTGCCTTCATGCCACGCCGCATTGAAGCCTCCTGGGCCTCCATAACACCTCAGCAGTGCCACAGGCTGATTGCCTCCATGCCACGCCGCATTGAAGCATCCTGGGCCTCCATAACACCGCAGTGCCACAGGCTGATTGCCTCCATGCCACGCCGCATTGAAGCCTCCTGGGCCTCCATAACACCTCAGCAGTGCCACAGGCTGATTGCCTCCATGCCACGCCGCATTGAAGCAGTCATTCCTGCAAAAGGATTCCCGACCAAGTATTGAGTGCAGAACTGAACATAATTATTTGAAGGTTGACTTTTTTTGTATTAAAAACACTTTTCTTTTATTGGTCGGATGAAATATGCTAATTTTTTTAGATAGGAAATTTGGGTTTTCATGAGCTGTGGCCAAAATCATCAATATTAAAACAATAAAAGGCTTGAACTCCTTCAGTTGTGTGTAATGAATCTAAAATATATGAAAGTCTAATGTTTATCAGCACATTACAGAAAATAATGAACTTTATCACAATATGCTAATTTTTTTTAGAAGGACCTGTATACGCTGACCCCACGGGAGTACGAGGATAAACAAGAGTGGAATTGATGTTTTGCCCATTTTTTCTTCAGATATAACGGAATCTCCGATGAGGCATGGGTTTCAAGCAGACCCACAATCGCAGGGAGATGTCTAGAAATCAAATCGAAGACAACAATCCTCTTAGTTTTATCCCCCAGCCCTCGTACGTTCCATGTTAGAACTTTATGACTCATTCCAATTTGAGTTTTATAGGGGGGTCGCCCTTTACCACACGATGACAACCAACTTCAACTGGGACTAGTGTTTTCTGTCCCCCTCTAGACTTGGATGTCGGGGATTTAAGATATTTTTCCATTCTAGCTTGGGGGCCACTTCTGGCCCCACCTTTTGGTGAGAGTGTTCCCACCAATTTCCTGCTATATTTGGGTGGCATTTTTGCAAAACCCCTTATCCAATAGTTGGTGCGATAAATCAAGATCCGATGGTTTAGGTACATGTTTAACCACAGTAGGTGAATGAGCCGCCGGTCTATGCAGGACGGGCACTTGGCTATAGAGAGAAATGACAAACAAACCACCATCACAAACTCTCACAGATACCCACTAGTGCAATACATTATCAGCCACTGGCCAACAAGGAAGGTTTAGAATGGAAAAACAAAACTTCAGTCTTGGTTTGCTGTGTCCTGTGATGTCATTAGTCCGGTTATATGATCTTTGTTCTTGGTTTGCTGTGTCCTGTGATGTCATTAGCCGTGTTATTTGAGCTTCGTTCTTGGTTTGCTGTGTCCTGTGATGTCATTAGTCCGGTTATTTGAGCTTCGTTCTTGGTTTGCTGTGTCCTGTGATGTCATTAGTCCGGTTATATGATCTTCGTTCTTGGTTTGCTGTGTCCTGTGATGTCATTAGCCGTGTTATTTGAGCTTCGTTCTTGGTTTGCTGTGTCCTGTGATGTCATTAGTCCGGTTATATGATCTTCGTTCTTGGTTTGCTGTGTCCTGTGATGTCATTAGCCGTGTTATTTGATCTTCGTTCTTGGTTTGCTGTGTCCTGTGATGTCATTAGCCGTGTTATTTGAGCTTCGTTCTTGGTTTGCTGTGTCCTGTGATGTCATTAGTCCGGTTATTTGAGCTTCGTTCTTGGTTTGCTGTGTCCTGTGATGTCATTAGTCCAGTTATTTGAGCTTCGTTCTTGGTTTGCTGTGTCCTGTGATGTCATTAGTCGTGTGATTTGAGCTTCGTTCTTGGTTTGCTGTGTCCTGTGATGTCATTAGTCCGGTTATTTGAGCTTCGTTCTTGGTTTGCTGTGTCCTGTGATGTCATTAGTCGTGTGATTTGAGCTTTGTTCTTGGTTTGCTGTGTCCTGTGATGTCATTAGTCGTGTTATTTGAGCTTTGTTCTTGGTTTGCTGTGTCCTGTGATGTCATTAGTCGTGTGATTTGAGCTTTGTTCTTGGTTTGCTGTGTCCTGTGATGTCATTAGTCGTGTTATTTGAGCTTCGTTCTTGGTTTGCTGTGTCCTGTGATGTCATTAGTCCGGTTATATGAGCTTCGTTCTTGGTTTGCTGTGTCCTGTGATGTCATTAGTCCGGTTATTTGAGCTTCGTTCTTGGTTTGCTGTGTCCTGTGATGTCATTAGTCCGGTTATTTGAGCTTCGTTCTTGGTTTGCTGTGTCCTGTGATGTCATTAGTCCGGTTATTTGATCTTCGTTCTTGGTTTGCTGTGTCCTGTGATGTCATTAGTCCGGTTATTTGAGCTTCGTTCTTGGTTTACTGTGTCCTGTGATGTCATTAGTCCGGTTATATGATCTTCGTTCTTGGTTTGCTGTGTCCTGTGATGTCATTAGTCGTGTTATTTGAGCTTCGTTCTTGGTTTGCTGTGTCCTGTGATGTCATTAGTCCGGTTATTTGAGCTTTGTTCTTGGTTTGCTGTGTCCTGTGATGTCATTAGTCCGGTTATTTGAGCTTCGTTCTTGGTTTGCTGTGTCCTGTGATGTCATTAGTCCGGTTATTTGAGCTTCGTTCTTGGTTTGCTGTGTCCTGTGATGTCATTAGTCCAGTTATTTGAGCTTCGTTCTTGGTTTGCTGTGTCCTGTGATGTCATTAGTCGTGTGATATTGAGCTTCGTTCTTGGTTTGCTGTGTCCTGTGATGTCATTAGTCCGGTTATTTGAGCTTCGTTCTTGGTTTGCTGTGTCCTGTGATGTCATTAGTCGTGTGATTTGAGCTTTCGTTCTTGGTTTGCTGTGTCCTGTGATGTCATTAGTCGTGTTATTTGAGCTTTGTTCTTGGTTTGCTGTGTCCTGTGATGTCATTAGTCGTGTGATTTGAGCTTTCGTTCTTGGTTTGCTGTGTCCTGTGATGTCATTAGTCCGTGTTATTTGAGCTTCGTTCTTGGTTTGCTGTGTCCTGTGATGTCATTAGTCCGGTTATATGAGCTTCGTTCTTGGTTTGCTGTGTCCTGTGATGTCATTAGTCCGGTTATTTGAGCTTCGTTCTTGGTTTGCTGTGTCCTGTGATGTCATTAGTCCGGTTATTTGAGCTTCGTTCTTGGTTTGCTGTGTCCTGTGATGTCATTAGTCCGGTTATTTGAGCTTCGTTCTTGGTTTGCTGTGTCCTGTGATGTCATTAGTCCGGTTATTTGAGCTTCGTTCTTGGTTTACTGTGTCCTGTGATGTCATTAGTCCGGTTATATGATCTTCGTTCTTGGTTTGCTGTGTCCTGTGATGTCATTAGTCGTGTTATTTGAGCTTCGTTCTTGGTTTGCTGTGTCCTGTGATGTCATTAGTCCGGTTATTTGAGCTTTGTTCTTGGTTTGCTGTGTCCTGTGATGTCATTAGTCCGGTTATTTGAGCTTCGTTCTTGGTTTGCTGTGTCCTGTGATGTCATTAGTCGTGTTATTTGAGCTTCGTTCTTGGTTTGCTGTGTCCTGTGATGTCATTAGTCGTGTTATTTGAGCTTCGTTCTTGGTTTGCTGTGTCCTGTGATGTCATTAGTCCGGTTATATGATCTTCGTTCATGGTTTGCTGTGTCCTGTGATGTCATTAGTCGTGTTATTTGAGCTTCGTTCTTGGTTTGCTGTGTCCTGTGATGTCATTAGTCGTGTTATTTGAGCTTCGTTCTTGGTTTGCTGTGTCCTGTGATGTCATTAGTCGTGTTATTTGAGCTTCGTTCTTGGTTTGCTGTGTCCTGTGATGTCATTAGTCCGGTTATATGATCTTCGTTCTTGGTTTGCTGTGTCCTGTGATGTCATTAGTCGTGTTATTTGAGCTTAGTTCTTGGTTTGCTGTGTCCTGTGATGTCATTAGTCCGGTTATTTGAGCTTCGTTCTTGGTTTGCTGTGTCCTGTGAATGCTGCAGTGATAGTAGAATGTCCTGGCATGTGAAGAGTTAATAAGATGGCGGAGATCCTTCACTAGAGTGACGGACCATTACATAGTTGCAGGAATCTTTTGGCAGGTCTTCCACAAATGGCAGTAATTATGGTAATGTGAGTGATCCCGTCCAGTGCTATTTGCTCCATAATTCACAAATTGCTCCCAGCTGCGGAGAACTGCCAGGAGCCGCCAGAGGGGCCCGATGTCAGGGCAAAGTCTATGGAAGGCAGCAGAATACAAACAGCGCTGACAGACAGCTAAGGGGTTCAGATGAGCCCCCTGCAGGAATGGGGGGAGTCGCTTTCTTACATACAGCTGGGGGGCCGTGTTATGATAATGAATCTAATACTAACAAGTCAGTTAACAGACACCGAACAAAGTCGTCCTTGGACTGTCACTGCCGGAACAAATGACATCACTAAGGCAGTCGCTGACAGCAAGCAGAGATCTTAGAAGTAGTAAATATCGCCTTTCAGGTTATGATAGTCACAAATTATGGCACGCGTCATATTGGCAGAATTAGGGTGGGTTCCCACTAATGGATCCCGTTAGGACTTTGTTTTCCTTCTTGCATAACGAGACCCAGATGGATCCGTTATGTTTTCCCATAGACTTCTATTAGGACGGAGCAAAACGGAATGCCTCTTAAAGGCTTCTGTTTTGCATTCCATCCTATGGATTCCGTTATCTTCCGTTATAATCCTGTTATAATGGAAAGCCATAACGGACTCCTTAACGCTAGTGTGGTGACTTTTCTTTCTACTTTTGAAACATAGAAAGCGTTAACTAGAAGGGGCGTGGCTGACGGCGGTCTGACCGATGACCTATCACTTGGTGCAAATTATAGTGCAATCTCCATCTGCATCAGTACTGTGCACTCGGAAGCATTTGTAGGAAGGCGCAAGGATCCGTCATTGACGGTAGATACGTGTCACCGAGTTTCCTGGCCTTGGTGAGATAGGAACCGGTATTTTAGTGTGTCAGCCGCAGCTAGTGCTCGCTGACACAGTGTTTTTACTTAGTGTGGCCGCAAAGCCGATCCGGGCCGGTTCTTATTGGGAGCAGCCAAAGAGCACGGTGGGCGGCTGTTCCCCACGATCCAGGCCAGGTTTTGGGCTGGGAATAGAAACCCAGCCGGCAGTCACCGCTGGGGGTGGATTACCCTGCACTTTCATAGTGGAGCTGTGAAGCACTGAGGTGTTTGGGTTCCCACCAGTTGGTAGCTGGAGAGCCGCATGCTGAAAATCGGGCGCCTTAAAGCCTGCGGTGGACGGCTGTGGATTGCTATGGACAAAACAGTCGGCAGGTGACACGTTTGTGCTGTGGACTTTATGTGGTGTGAATTAACACCAGGACTCTGCACAGTGGTAGTTTTGCTTTGTTTCTTTTTGTGTGAATAAACACTGAACTTTTCAACCGCGGTCTCGCCTCTGTACTGCGTCCGCTCACCCTGCCTACCAGAGCGAATCCCTACAATTGGTGGCTTGGAGCGGGCAAGCACAGAGAGGCTGGCGTGAACACCAAAATATTTTTGGTTTGCATTTTTGGGCAGAGTGGTATGTCAGTTATCAAACCAGCTAAATTCAAACCTGTGTCACACAACAAAATGGAGGCTGTTGTGAAGGCCCTCATGGAGGCTAATCTGCAGCAGCGAGAGGCTAACAAACAGCAGCAAGAGACCAACCAGTTGCTGCTACAACACTTGATGGCTTTGCAGTCAGCAGGAGCAACCCTAAGCGTCCACAATGCCCGGAAAGCAGTCCGTGCAGCGATCCCTAAGATGACACCCACAGATGACATCAGAGTCTCAGCAGGTGTTTTTTGACTTGCCAGACGATCAAGCGGCCGACTACCCAAAGGTAAAGGGTGAGATTTTGGCAAGACTGGGGGTGAATGTTCTGGTCCGGGCCCAGCGGGTGCATCAGTGGGGGTTCAACCCGGCTGAGCTCGTTAGACCCCAGTATTATAACCTGCTCAACCTTTTGCAAAAGTGGCTGTAGCCTGAGGTGCTGAGCCGCACTGCTATGCTCGACCGGTTGTTAGCAGACAGGTTTTGGAGGGCTCTGCCACTCCCTCTCCAGCAATGGATTGGCCAGGTCTCTCCAGGTAATGCACTTGAGATTGTCGACCTGGTGGAGCGCTATGAGGTGACCTGGAACTTGCAGGGGGGTTCCTTTGGGACGGGGCAGTCAAATTCTGCAACTCTCCACCCCGGCCCCGGCGACTGGTGCCCCCCAAACCCGCCCAGGATGTAACCCCTGTGGACCCCGTTCCAATAATCTACTGGCGGTGTCGGGAGTCTGGCCATGTTCAAGCTGCCTGTCCACATCAGTGGGAACCCATGGACACGAACTATGGTTTCTGTCAGTCATTTTATGTCACAAAACTGTGTGCAATGGGTGCTCCGGAGTCTCTGTACCACCTGTGCCAGGTTGAGGTGGGAGACACTCCAGCGGAGGCTCTATTGGACTCAAGGATTCTGGTGACCCTGGTACGCTCCGCTGAGAACACCGGCCGTAAGGTCGGAGTCATGTGTATACATGGGGACCTAAAAGACTACCCTACTGCTATAGTGTCTCTGTCCACGGTTTCCAGCAGGTGGAGCCAGGAGGTGGCTGTCGCAACCAATCTACACTATGAACTCATAATAGGGAGAGACTTCCCGGGCTTCCCGGCACTGTGGCCTGTTCCGAGAGTAACTGATACCCATGAGACAAGTGTAACCCTAGCAGAGTGTCATGACTTAGTGGGAAGACCAGAACCATGAGAACCTAAGTCCGAAGGGCTAGCGGTAGGGGGGACTGCCACTTCAGTGGAAGAGGGGGAAACAACCCCGCTAAGTGTAATAGTGGGAGACATGGAGGATTTGCCGCCGGGGCCTGAGCTGGCAGACCTCAATGTCTCCAGAGATAATTTTGGTACTGCACAACACTGGGATCCAACCTTACCCCGAGCCTGGGAAAATTTACTAATAATAGATGGTGAACCACAACAACCTGGGGCAGAGTCACTGTTCCCCCGTTTTGTGGTTCATCAGGATATTTAGTATCGGGTAAATCAGCTGCAAGGTTAATCCATTGAACAGTTGGTGGTGCCCCAGGCTTATCTCAAACTCGTGTTAGAGTTAGCCCATCAGCGTGTTCTCGGGGGTCATCTGAGAATGCAGAAAACACAGGACCGGATACTACAACGGTTTTACTGGCCCAGTGTGTTCAGAGAGGTGGACGAGTTCTGTAAGTCTTGCCCGACCTGCCAGGCAACTAGCCCCCAGCACCTTTACCTCTCCCGATCGTCAAGGTAACGTTTGAGCGAATAGCTATGGACCTAGTAGGCCCAGTACCGAAGTCCGCATCTTGGTTGTCCTTGATTACGCCACTCTGTACCCGGTGGCAGTGCCACTGTGACATACATCGGCAAGATTTATAGCTAAGATGCCAATGGAGATGTTCTCCTGAGTAGGGCTTCTAAAAGAGGTTCTGACTGACCAGGGGACCCCTTTTATGTCCAAGTTCATGAGGGAACTCTGTAATTTACTGCGTATTAAACAGTTACGGACGTCCGTGTACTATCCACAAGCGGACGGACTGGTTGAAAGGTTTAACAAAACTCTAAAAACCATGTTAAAAAGGGTGGTGTCCAAAGATGGAAAGGACTGGGACCTTCTTCTGCCCTATCTCATGTTTGCAGTGCGAGAGGTGCCCCAGGCCTCTAGTGGGTTCTCGCCCTTCGAATTGCTATATGGCAGACATCCTTGTAGTCTTTTGGATATAGCCAAAGAGGTGTGGGAACAACAACCCACTCCGCATAAAAGCGTCCTTGAATACCAAGATGCAACAGAGGATAGAGACCGTTTTGCCTCTTGTCAGGGAGCATATGGAGGCCGCTCAGCGAGCCCAGGGTCGGATCTATAATCGGCGGGCTCGGGTCTGCATCTTTAACCCGGGCGATCAGGTTTTGGTTTTGGTGCCAACCGTGGACTTGGCAGGGGCCCTACGAGGTACGGGGAAAAATTGGAGAGGTAAATTACAAGGTACACCAGCCGGGAAGGTGAAAGCCGGAGCAGGTTTACCATGTTAATTTACTAAAACCCTGGAAAGGTAGGGAGACCTGTACGGAAGACAGCCCGCGGCCGGGTTTTCTAGGGGAAGAGGTTCCGTCTCCTCTGTCTGAAGCAAGGGAAGCGGTTGCCACAATAAAAATTGCTGACAGACTCTCCTCTAAACAGGCTCAGGAGTTCCAGGGAGTTCGTTAATCGGAACACGGATGTGTTCTCAGACCTCCCTGGACGCACTTCCGCAATCCAACATGACATCACTGAGCCTCAAGCAAAAGTCCGGTTAAAGCCATACCGGGTACCCGAGGCTCGGCGAAAAGCCATCTCGGAGGAAGTGCAGCTCATGCTGTGGCTAGATGTCATTGAGGAATCTAGAAGTGAGTGGGCCAGTCCTGTAGTCTTAATTCCTTAGCCAGATGGGACGTTACGATTTTGTAACGATTTTAGGAAGTTGAATGAAATATCTAAATTCGATGCATATCCCTATATGCTTCGGGTAGATGAACTGACTGAGAGGTTAAGCCAAGCAAGATATTTTTCTGTTTTGGACCTCACCAAAGGGTACAGGCAGGTGAGTCTGCCAAAGAGAAAACTGCCTTTTGTTACACCAGAGGGGCTGCACCAGTATAAAGTGTTACCCTTTGGCCTGCATGGCGCCCCCACCACTTTCCAATGTCTAATGGATATTGTACTTCGTCCACATTGGCGGTACGCCTCGGCTTACCTGGACGACATTATCATTCACAGTACCGACTGGGAAAGTCACCTGCCCAAAGTACAGGCCGTAGTGGATTCCCTTCGAAAGGCTGGTCTAACAGCTAACACCAAAGAAATGTGTGATAGGGTTAGAGGAGACTAAATACCTTGGGTATGTCATTGGGCGCGGAAACATCAAACCCCAAGTAAACAAAATAGAGGCGATATGGAATTGGCCCCGACCTGCCACCTCTAGACAAGTAAAGTCGTTCCTGGGAATGGTGGGCTATTATATAAGGTTTGTCCCCCATTTTGCCACTTTAGCGGTTCCATTGACAGGGCTCTTAAAGGGACGGAAGTCTGTGATAGTCCGCTGGAATGAGCAGGCGGAAGAGGCTTTCTCTGCTTTGAAGTCGGCCCCGTGTGGGTCCCCGGTTTTGGTGACGCCCGACTTCAAGAGGGAATTTGTGGTACAGACAGATGCCTCTGAAGTAGGTCTCGGTGCTGTACTGTCTCAGGAAGTCAATATTGAGGAGCATCCCGTTGTCTTCCTTAGCCGTAAGCTCACTCCAGCGAAGACCCGGTACAGTATAGTGGAGAGAGAGCCTGGCCATCAAGTGGGCACTCGAGTCTCTCCGCTATTATCTGTTGGGGAGACAATTCTGTCTGGTGACCGACCACTCCCCTCTCAAATGGATGAGCCAGGCCAAGGAGAGGAATGCCCGGGTCACCAGGTGGTTCTGGTCTCTACAAAACTTTAAGTTCACAGTAGAACACAGGACAGGCCGGTTACAGGGAAACGCGGATGCCCTGTCCCGGGTACACTGTCTGGCGAGTGTTCACCCCCTCAGGGTTGAACAAAGGGGGGAGGTATGTAGGAAGGCGCAAGGGTCCGTCGTTGACGGAAGGTATGTGTCTCCGATATTCCTGGCCGCGGTGAGATAAGAACCGGCAATTTTGTTTGTCAGCGGCAGCTAGTGCTCGCCGACACTGTTTTACTTAGTGTGGCTGTAAAGCTGATCCGGTTCTTATTGGAAGCAGCCAAAGAGCAGGGTGGGTGGCTGTTCCCCACGTCCAGGCCAGGTTTTGGGCTGGGAATAAAAACCCAGCCAGCAGTCTCAGCTGTGTGTGGATTACCCTGCAATTTCATAGTGAAGCTGTAAAGCACTGAGGTGTTTGGGTTCCCACCAGTTGGTAGCGTGCTGGAGAGCCGCACGCTGAAAATCAGGCGCCCTAAAGCCTGCAATGGACGGCTGAGGACTGCCCTGGACAAAACCGTCCACCAGGTGACACGTTTGTGCTGTGGACTTTATGTAGTGTGAATTAACATCAGGACTATGCACAGTGTTATTTTTGCTTTGTTGCTTTTTGTGTGAATAAATACACATTATAGACCCTTTGTCAGCATTCTCAACCCTGGTAAACCAGGCATACTGTCTGATAGGGTTGATCATGCTGGTTAAAACAATACCTTTCTTTTGTCTGTATGTTAATCTATAATTATAAAGACACTAGTAATATGTATTAGCTTTCTAAGTGTAGAAAACAAACATGTTAAAGGGAACCTGTCACCTGGATTTTGGGTATAGAACTAAAGGACATGGGTTGCTAGATGGCCACTAGCACATCCGCAATATCCAGTCCCCATAGCTCTGTGTGCTTTTATTGTGTAAAAAAAACGATTTGATACATATGCAAATTAACATAAAAGAGTCATATCTTACTTGTGTGACCAGAGAAGAGTCATATTTTCAAGCTCTGACTCATTTCAGGGTAATTTGCATATGTATCAAATCGGTTTTTATACACAATAAAAGCACACAGAGCTATGGGGACTGGATATTGCGGATGTGCTAGTGGCCATCTAGCAACCCATGTCCTCAGCTCTATACCCAAAATCCTAGTGACAGGTTCCCTTTAAGACTATAGTAAGTAGTGTATAGGATATGTACATGCCAGGACACAGCATGATGATGTCTAGTCCTGTTAATCAAGGGGGGGGGGGGGGGAGCACAGAGTTGTTACAAAAGCAGTGCTCCAAGGATTCAGTCCTGCCCCCTGGTGCTCCAACTTGCTCATTTGCATATTAATACAAGTGCAGATATCTTTGCAACTGATTAACATACAGACAAAAGCCTGGTTCAATAGGGTTGCTGTCACCACCAGACATCTGAGAAGCTCTGACAGACGTTCTTCAGAACCTCCTCCTTGAGGTTCTTTTGTTTTGCTTTCGTTTTGTCATCTCGTTATCCTCTCTCAGTTGTCATGTAGTTGCACTGATTGCATCCCTTTAAATCCCTTCCCATACTGCATCAGTTTGCGGTTTATACAACTTCCTGGAGTGTGTGCATGCTGATGCTACAACTGATCCTTCTACAGATAAGTCTGTTCATTGATTTGTGTTTTCCTGTTTGCTTGATCCTAGGTGACCCTGACTCCCTCCGTATTAAGTGTAGGGAGCCGGTGGTCGTGTCCCCTCACTATTATAGGGTGTTCAGGTGTCATACAGTCGAGGCACGAGGGCATGCAATTATCTATCATAGAGATCTTTGCATGGGCTGAGAAGACAGGGAGAGTTTCAGGGCTTAAATAGGGGTCACCCTTTTGTTCCTTAGTTTCGGATGAAGCCAGTCGGATCCTTATTTGTAACTTCTTCTTTTCTGTTACACCATCCGTGACAGTTAGCTCGGGCAGTGTTCTGTGTCCACAGACTCATCTGCTGTAAGGACAGCGTCCTGACAGCACCCCAAAAAGCCCTTTTTAGGGCTCGTACATCAGTCTGCTTTTTTTAAATATATATTGCAGTTGCCTGGCTGCCCGTGTGTGAGAGGCTGCAGCTCAGTCACAGACAGCACTGTGTGCACCATTCATACAGGGTGTCACAATACCTTGCAGATAAAAAAAAAAAGGATTATTTCTCTGTGATATAATCCCAGTTGCAAGCCAGTGTGTGTCTTGCCCACAGACTGTACTGTGCCCACTGCCCACCACTCATATAGGGTGGCACAATACCTTGCACGCATAGTACCACTTATCAAAAAAAAAAATGTCAGGCAGAGGCAGGCCACGCCGCAGGGGCCGTCGTGGTGCTGTGATTTCCACTGGCCCTGGAATAATGCCCAGTGTTCAGAGGCCATGTACCCTGAACCCCAAAAATTCAGAGAAAATAGTTGACTGGCTTACACAGGACACCCAATCTTCAACAGCTTCCGCTAAGAACTTTGACCCACCATCCTCCTCCAGCTCAGCTTTGGTCACCACTCTCCCGCCCGCCACCACCACCACCACAGCCACCACAGCTGCTTCACTTGATCCCTCAGAGGAGTTATTTACACATCAGTTGGATGAAATTAGTGATGCACAACCATTATTGCCAGGGGATGTAGATAACAGGGATATGTCTCAGTCAGGCAGCATTACACACATGGACGTACAGTGTGATGATGATGATGATGATGATGTTGTACCCACTGCTGCTTCCTTTGCTGAGGTGTTGGATACAAGTGAAGTGGTTGATGATGATAATGTGTCCGTGGATGCCACGTGGGTGCCCGCTCGAAGAGAAGAAGAGGGGGAAAGTTCAGAAGGGGAGACAGAGAGAAGGAGGAGACGAGTTGGAAGCAGGGGAAGGTCGTAGCAAGGAGCTAGTGGCACAGTCCGACAGCATGTATCGGCACCCGAATGTCACGGACGGTGTACAGGAAACAAGACAATGCAACATGCATATATGACTTACTGGATCCAAAGCTAAGGAACCAAAAGGGAGACCCCTGCACAAGAGCTGGCACTTTCCCTGGCTGCTCAGCCTATGCAAAAATCCCAAAGGTGCATATCCACGTACCTCGACTATATAACACCTGAACACCCTACAATAGTGAGGGGACACGACCACCGGCTCCCTACACCAGACACGGAGGGAGTCAGGGTCACCTGGGATCCAGCAAACAGAAAATAACAGATAAATGTACAGCACTTAACTTAGTAGCAGACTGCGAAATAGGATCAGCATGCACACACACTCCAGGAAGAAGTATAAGCCGCCCAGTAAAGCATTATGGGGAGGAATTTAAAGGGAAGCAATCAGTCCAACTACATGACAGCTGAGAGAGGCTAACGAGATGAGGAACTGAATACCGCAACAAAGAAACTCAAGGAGGAGGTTCTGAAAGGCTTCTGTCAGAGCTTCTCAGCTGTCTGGTTGTGACAGTACCCCTCCCTCTACAAGTGGACTCCGGACACTCAGAACCCACCTTCTCAGGATGGGACCTATGGAAAGCCCTGATGAGACGAGAGGCCTTAATGTCCGTCACTGGGACCCACATCCTCTCCTCAAGACCATAACCCTCCCAATGAACAAGGTACTGAAGAGAACCGCGGACAAGACGAGAATCCACAATCCTAGAGACCTGAAATTCAAGATTCCCATCAACCATAATCGGAGGAGGAGGCAAAGGCGAGGGTACAATGGGTTGAACATAAGGTTTCAATAAGGACTTATGAAAAACATTATGGATCTTCCAAGTCTGAGGAAGATCAAGACGGTAGGCAACAGGATTGATGACAGACAGGATTTTGTAAGGCCCAATAAACCTAGGACCCAACTTCCAGGAGGGAACCTTCAATTTGATATTCTTGGTAGACAACCACACCAGATCACCAACATTCAGGTCCGGACCAGGCACACATCTCTTATCTGCCACACGCTTATATCTCTCATTCATGCTCTTTAGATTATCCTGAATCTTTTGCCAAATAGATGACAAAGACGAGGAGAATCTGTCCTCATCAGGTAAACCAGAAGACCCCTCTCCCGAGAAAGTCCCAAACTGCGGATGAAACCCATATGCACCAAAAAATGGTGACTTATCAGAGGACTCCTGACGACGGTTATTTAAAGCAAACTCAGCAAGGGACAAAAAAGAACACCAATCCTCTTGATTCTCCGCCACAAAACAGCGCAGATATGTCTCCAGATTCTGATTGACGCGCTCTGTCTGACCATTCGACTGCGGGTGGAAAGCAGAAGAGAATGACAACGGAACCCCCAAGCGAGAACAGAAAGCCTTCCAGAATCTGGAAACAAACTGCGTGCCCCTATCAGAGACTATGTCTGAAGGAATACCGTGCAATTTGACAATGTGATCAATAAATGCCTGCGCCAGCGTCTTAGCATTGGGCAAACCAGGAAAAGGGATGAAATACACCATTTTGCTAAAACGGTCCACCACCACCAGAATCACAGTCTTCCCCGAGGAACGAGGCAGGTCCGTTATGAAGTCCATGGACAGATGTGTCCAAGGACGGGAAGGAATGGGTAAGGGAAGGAGAGGACCTGATGGCCGTGAATGAGGGACTTTGGCACAAGCGCAAGTCTCGCAGGCTGCCACAAAACCCTCAACCGACTTACGAAGCGCAGGCCACCAGAATCTCCAAGCGATGAGATCCAGTGTGGCTCTTGCCCCCAGGTGCCCAGCAAGGACCGTATCGTGGTGTTCCTTAAAAATCTTGTGTCTTAAAGCAAGAGGCACAAACAACCTCCCAGGAGGACAAAGATCAGGAGCCTCTGACTGGGCTGCCTGCACCTCTGCCTCCAATTCAGAAAAAAGAGCAGAGACCACCACACCTTCAGCCAAAATGGGACCCGGGTCTTCAAAATTCCTGCCTCCCGGAAAACAACGTGACAGGGCATCTGCCTTCACATTCTTAACTCCAGGGCGGAACGTGACCACAAAATTAAACCTAAAAAAGAACAAAGACCATCTGGCCTGTCTCGGGTTCAGACGCTTGGCTGACTCCAAGTAGGCCAGATTTTTATGGTCAGTAAATACGGTAATAGGGTGTCTGGCTCTCTCTAGCCAATGGTGCCATTCCTCAAAAGCCAACTTGATGGCCAACAATTCCCTATCTCCCACATCGTAATTTCTCTCTGCAGAGGAGAGTTTTTTCGAGAAAAAGGCACACGGTCGCCATTTGGCAGGAGAGGAACCCTAAGACAAGACCGCCCCCACACCCACCACAGAAGCATCAACCTCAACTATGAAGGGTAAAGAAATATCAGGTTGCACCAAGATGGGAGCGGAAGCAAAACTCTCCTTGATATTAGAAAAAGCCTTACGCGCCTCTACTGACCAAGAAGAAAAATCTACCCCCTTTCTGGTCATATCAGTGAGTGTTTTTTTTTTTTTTTTTTTTGTTAAACAATTTTTATTGTTTTTTCATATATGTAAACAATAAAGTGACAATTACAGTACATCGCTGAGAGTGCGTATAAACCTCTGACGCAGCAGAGGAATGGAGCCAAAGAAAAACATCAAAAAGTACAAGCAATAGAGCGTACATGGAGGTCAATATATGTATGAGTTACATATGTATGGTCAAACAACTTAAATTATCGTTCGGGTATAATGAAGCCTAGAAATTACTATCTGAGAGCTTCAGCTTAATACCAAAACCTCGAACCCACAAAGGAAAAGGCCTATAAACATAAAGAGGAAAGGTAGATCTGATAAGACTATGAAAAACCTCTATAACTCCTCCAAGCAGACCAAGTTGCAAGAAATTTCTTTCTTGTCCCTAGTTCCCAATTAGACAATTCTTCCAGACGGTATATTTGATCGACCCTAGATGTCCAAAGGTCCAAGGAAGGGACTTCAGAAGTGCGCCAGATGGTGGGAACCAGAAGGCGGGCAGCCGCGAGCAAGAATTTTAATAAACCATGACATTTATCATATCTAATTAGGCCTAAAGATAGCAGTGCAAGTTCAGGAGAACAGGGTGCGTTCGAGTCGCAGATGGTATTACAGGTTCGGAAGATTTGATTCCACCATAATGAAATAGGGGAGCATTCCCACCATATGTGAAAGAAAGTGCCTTTTTCTGATCCGCACCGCCAACACCGATCTGAGGCGTCAGGATAAAGGATAGAAATTTTGTCAGGGGTTTTGTACCATCTCGACAGGACTTTGTATCCGTTCTCCTGAATTCGAACACATCTAGAGACCTTATGAGGAGCGATGAGTAATGAATCGATCTCTTTCTCCGAGAATTGCTTATCTAGGTCCTTCTCCCAATAACCTATAAAGGAGGGTTTGACCTTAATAGATGGGTCAATAAGCTTTTTGTAGAGGAGAGAAATCAATTTGGGGGGGTATTTGACAGAAGCAAGTAAACTCTCAAACCAAGAGGAGGAGTGATCCTTGGGTAGGGAACGGGAGAGGTTAAGTAGTTCTTTTTTGAAATATTGAAGAGTGAGGAAATTGGGAGTGGTATCCAGAGCAGGTATCAGGGCCGGCTCCGGAAGGACACACCCATCTTTATCTAATAAGTCTGATATGGGGATGTTTGAGTCCCTGAGCTGGGAGGGAGTGGAGGATCTTATCACAGATGGAGCCAAGGAAAAAAGATCTTTGGTTTTAAGGAGGGCCGTCAAGGGGAGTTGGTCACTGTATTTGGACGAAAACCAGTTCCATACTTTAATAGATGAGCGAATTAAAGGGTTAGGCATTCGAGGGAGTGGGATAAGGGGTTTCCCTGACAGCAGAAGGGATCTAGGGGAGGAATCAAAATTAGCAGTTTCCAAATAGACCCAAAGTTTGTTAGGAGGGGAGCGAATCCAATCAATTATCCTATATAGATGTATTGCTTTTAGATAAAGTTCAGGATTGGGTAAACCTATTCCACCGAACCGTTTAGATTTAGTGAGAGTCGCTATGGAAATTCTGGGTTTCCTCTTATCCCATATAAAGCGGCTGATGAGGGTATTAAGTCTCCTAAGGAAAATTCGAGGTATCTCAATAGGGAGGACCTGAAAAAGGTATGTAATTCTAGGAAGAATTAGAGACATCACCATATTTTTCCGTCCAAACCATGACAGGAAGTGGCCCTCGAGAGATTCCAATTGAGCGGTGATAGAATGCAGCTAGGGTGTGTAATTCAAATGGAAAAGGTCAGGTAGGTGGGCATTAATCTTGATTCCTAGATAGGAGATAAGTTGAGTGGTCCAATTAAAAGGGGAGTCTGCCTGTAAATGTTTGATGGTGGTAGGGGGTAGGCCCAAATGTAGGATCTGCGATTTGTGGGGATTGATTTTAAAGTTAGAGAGCGAACTAAAGGTGTCTAATATAGTGAGAATTTTAGGCATCGAAGTAAGGGGGTTGGTTGTTAAAATCAATAAGTCATCTGCAAAAGCAGCTAGTTTACATTCGTGAAGGCCCACCTTTAGACCCCGAATCGAGTCTTCTTGTCTTAGGGCCTGTAAGAGGGTTTCCATAACTAAAACAAAAATAAGGGGGGAAAGAGGACATCCCTGACGAGTTCCATTCCGAATTAGAAAGCAGTTGGACAGTTGGTTATTTACTAGGACAGAGGCGGAGGCGTTATTGTACATTGCAAAAATAGCTTGTATATAATATTCTGGAAAATTGAATTTCCTTAGGGTGAGCCTGATAAAGGACCAGTCAATCCTATCAAAAGCCTTTTCCGCGTCTGTACCTAGAAGAACCAATGGAAGTTTTTTGTTGGAGGCAAAAAAAAGGGCATTTAATACTTTGGTAGTATTGTCCTTTCCCTCTCTCCCTTTGATAAATCCAACTCGGTCTGGATGGACCAAGTCAGGGAGAATAGACTGAATTCTAGTCGCCAGCATTTTAGCTAATAGCTTCAAGTCTATATTCAAGAGTGAAATAGGCCTGTAATTAGCGCAATTGGAGGGGTCTTTACCCTCTTTAGGTATAATCGTAATCACAGCCCTCGTCATGTCGGATGAGAGAGGGACATTTGAAAGCGTTTGGTTATATACCCGAATAAGATAAGGAGCTAAAGTGTCAGAGAAAGCCGAATAGTAAGCTGTTGGGAGACCGTCGGGGCCAGGACATTTGTTTTTAGGGGAGGATTTCAAGGCAATAGAGAATTCTGTGCTAGTAAAAGGTTTTGAGATATCCATTTGTTGGGCCAAGGTTAGGGATGGCAAGTTAAGAGAGTCAAAAAATGATTTAGTATGAGAAGGCGAGCCAGAGGGAGGGGCTAAATTATAAAGGTCTTTATAGAAAAGCTTAAACTGTTCCGCAATGGACTCAGGGGAAAAAAATTGGTGACCTTGAGGAGACTTGATCAAAGTAACGTATCTAGCGTTTTTTCTTTTCTTCAAACGATTCATCATGAATCTGGAGGCTTTATTGCCGTGGGCATAGAATTTATGTTGGGAAGAGAGGTAAATTTTGGCCGACTTTTTATTTAACAGGTTTTTGAGCTCTTATCTGAGGGTAGAAAGATCAGAAAGGTGTTGGGGATCCAGGGAATGTTTGTGAAGGTTCTCTAAAGTGTGAATACGGTCTAATATAGAGGAAAAGTGCTGATCTGCGACCTTTTTCAAATGGGAGCATTTACTTATGAAATGGCCACGAATGTAGGCTTTGTGTGCATCCCATAAAGTGTGTGGGGATATATCAGGAGAGTCGTTTTCCCTAAAATAGTGTTCCAGCAGGGAGGGAAAGTGTGCAACATGTCTATCATCGCTCAATATGGATTCATTTAATCTCCAGCTAGAAGACTTACCAGAGCCAGGCTGGGTGTGGAAGGAGCAAAACACTGGGGCATGGTCCGATATGGTGATGTCTCCAATTTTCGGGTTGGAGGAAAGATGTAGAAAATCTTTAGGTATGAAGACGTAGTCAATCCTACTGTAAGAATGACCTGGAGCAGAGTAAAAGGTATAATCAATTGTGGATGGATTCAAACATCTCCAAACGTCAACGAGACCCAATACATGCAGTTTTCTCTTCAGTTTTTTGAGAAGTTTGATAGGGACAGAGTATTTTTTAGAGGAAGTGTCTGAAGGCGGGTGTAACGCCAAATTAAAATCACCAGCTAAAATAACTGTTCCTTCTCTAGTTTCTTCAATTAAGGAGAGAATTTTGAGGAGCCAAGGGACCTGGTTATAATTTGGAGCATATATATTTACCAACGTAAACATTTTGTGGCCTATAAGACCTTTCAAAATAAGGAATCTCCCCTCAGTGTCTGCAGAATGTGAGGCGTATTGGAAAGGGGTGTTTCTTTTGAAGCCAATGCTGACGCCCCTGGAGGCCGCCCCATCCGAGCCACTATGAAACCAGACGGGAAATCTGGAATGGGAAAGATCAGGGAACTTCCCTTGTTTGTAGTGTGTTTCCTGAAGAAAAATATTTGAACACTTTTCTCTCCACAGAAGGGAAAGAATCTGGGTCCTTTTAGAGGGGGATCTCAAGCCCTTCACGTTGAAGGAAGATAAAGTAAAATCTGTCATGGTGGTTCAAATGCGGGGGGGGGGGGGGGACGCGGACTAGTGGCAGCCTCCAGGGGGGCCAGGTATCTCATAGGGGCAAGTATATGGCTCTTCAAGGAAAAAGACCATAATTTCAGGGTGTACCGTGTCACAATAAAACAAAAACATAACAGAAAGTAACTATCAAAACACGGTCGCTCTAAGGCAACCAACTCAGGTAACATTTGTGAATTGTATAGGCAGAAAAATACCTAAACAACGGAGTTTTAGTATCAGGGGGGGAAAAGGAGGAAGTATCCTCATATATAAGGACCTGCACGAGGACATCAATTAGAACAGATCTAGAGACCAGAGCATGTTAGGGTGAGGGATAGGTAAGGGGGGGAGGAAGAGGGGAAAGGGAGTTAGGGGAACAGGGAAGTGAAGGTTATGGAATAAGAGAGGGTGTATATGAAAGTAGCGGAGGGAAGAAAATGAATGGTTAATAAGCTACATTAATGAAAAGACCATGCGATTTTCTTGGGGGTCAGGAGGCTGCTCCGTCTCTTCAGCCTCTGTTGTTTCGGAGTACCGACTTTCTCCCAAGGCGTCATCTTTGGGATATCTGGAAGAGATGTGATATTCGTCGCGGAGTCCCAATTAGCGATATCCATTGGGGGAGTGTCTGTCGAGGAGAAGAAATCTTGTAGGTCTTCACGAGAAGAAATCCTGAAGGCTTTTCCGGAGAAGTTGAAGGCAATCCCGAAGGGAAAGGTCCATCTGTAAGGAATGCGCTTATCTCGGAGGAAGTCGGTGAGCGGCTTAAGGAATTTGCGCTTCTGGAGAGTGACCGGAGCTAGGTCTTGGAAGATAGAGATCTGGTTATTCTCAAAGGAAATATTCTTCATGGATCTTGCCGCTGTAAGAATCTTCTCTTTGTCCCCATAGTTAATGTCTCTGGGGGGTTCGCTGCTTTTTGGTTTGGGTCTCAACGCTCTGTGAGCCCTTTCAATGACCATAGGAGAAAGATCGTCGCCATCTAGGATCGAGGTGACTATGGTTAGAATGGTAGATACAATGTCCTCATTAGCCACCGTTTCCGGAACACCTCTGAAACGCAGGTTGTTCCTGCGGCCCCGGTTTTCTTGATCTTCCAAACTGACATATAGAGCATTGATGTGATTTTGGCACACTGATAAGGAGCGCGCCATAGCTGCGCTGTGATCCAGCAACGCGGATTGAGTGGCTTCAAGAGCTTCCACTCTATGTCCCACATGGAGGATTTCCTGCGTCAGGCCGGCCAGCTCTTGCTGCAAGGGTGTGAGCGCCTCAGCTAGCGCTTGTTTTATGAACGATCTAGATACTGGGAGGTCTCGGGTTAGAGATGTATCTCCAGATTCACTTTCTCCGTCTGATTTGGCTTCTTCTCCGCTGTGTGGAGCGCGGTCAGCCGTCGGCGCCATCTTGGAGACGGTAGCTTCAGGGCCTGAGGTCTGTTTTTTAAGGTATTTAGCCATACCGGAGTTCGGGTTTGCGGCTTTAGGGATGGCCCCTTGGTCAGTGGGTCTTTGCCCTCCAATTTTGACCATGTTGCTGGTCTCTAACGCTTAAGTAAGCTGGAATCTCGGCAGGTCAGTGTACGGAGCTCAGCGAGACACAGCCATGCAGTTCAGGCGCTGGCTCCGCCCCCTCAGTGAGTGGTTTAACAATAGAGGAATAATTCAAAATAAACTTCCTGTAATAATTGGCAAAGCCCAAAAAACGCATCAGCGCCTTCTGATTCTCAGGAAGCTCCCACTCAAGCACAGCGCGGACCTTCTCGGGGTCCATGCGAAAACCAGAAGCGGAGAGAAGAAACCCCAGAAATTTAATTTCTGGAACCGCAAACACACATTTTTCCAGTTTCGCATATAATTTATTCTCCCGCAGGATGAGCAAGACCTGACGTAGGTGGTCCTTATGAGTCTTGAAATCAGGAGAAAAAATCTAAATGTTATCCAAATAAACTAATACAAATTTTCCCATCAAATGATAAAAAATGCTGTTCACGAAATGCTGAAAAACGGCTGGGGCATTCATCAAACCAAAAGGCATAACCAAATTCTCAAAATGGCCCTCAGGGGTATTGAAGGCCGTCTTCCATTCGTCCCCTTCTCTGACCCTGACCAGGTTGTATGCCCCTCTTAGATCCAACTTGGAAAAGACTTTAGCCCCAACAATCTGGTTAAACAGGTCCGGGATCAGAGGAAGCGGATAAGGGTCACGAATAGTGATACTGTTCAGCTCCCTGAAATCCAGACAAGGTCTTAAAGAACCATCTTTTTTCTTAACAAAGAAAAAACCAGCGGCAACAGGTGACTTTGAGGGTCGTATGTGTCCTTTTCTCAGACTCTCAGAGATATAAGCACGCATAGCGATCCTTTCAGGTTGGGAGAGATTGTATAAACGAGATTTAGGCAGCTTGGCGCCTGGGATGAGATTAATAGGGCAATCGTACTCCCTGTGCGGGGGCAAATCCTGAACTCCACTCTCAGAGAAGACATCCGAAAATTCAGAGAGAAAAGATGGTACAGTCTTAGTAGAAACCTCAGAAACAGATGTCGTGAGGCAATTCTCTCTGCAAAAGTCACTCCAACCATTTATTTGCCTCGCTTGCCAATCAATGGTGGGGTTATGTTTAGTGAGCCAGGGCAGCCCCAACACTAGAGGAGTAGGCAAACCGCTAAGGACGAAACATGACACATCCTCAACATGAGCATCACTCACAATTAAACGGATATTGTGAACTATGCCCTTTAATGATTTCTGAGAAAGTGGAGCGGAATCAATAGCAAAAACAGGAATATCCTTTCCCAAAGTGCGCACCTGGAAACCATGAGTTATCGCAAATTGACTATCAATGAGATTGACAGCTGCTCCACTATCCACAAAAATCTCACAAAAAATGCTCTTGCTCTCTAGCGCCACCCTAGCAGGCAGGACTAAACGGGAACTACAAGCAAACAGAAAACCTTCAATTTCCGCCTCAACCCTGCCAATAGTAACAGACGGAACATTTTTAAAAGATTTTTTTCCTGTTTGTTTCTTTATTACTCCCAGAAAACTGCCTGAATCTCCTAGAGGGACAAACATTTGCCAAATGATTTATACCTCCACAACAAAAACAAACCCTCCCATGCGAGCTGAATCTTCTATTGTCAGAAGCAATCAACCCCAGCTGCATGGGCTCCTGCTCAGAAGGGGCTGACAGCGACTGAGACCCCTGCGCATAGAATGGGACCGCTGCACTGTCCTGGGACTGAGTATGACAGGGAGGAGTGATCTCTCCTCTCTCTCTAAGACGCCTGTCAATACGAACGGCCTGAGACATAGCAGAGTCCAAGGAAATAGGCCTCTCATGAAAGGCAAATGCATCTTTCAATCCCTCTGAAAGACCATGGCAAAATTGACTTCGGAGTGCAGCATCATTCTAACCAGTATCAGCTGCCCATCTCCAAAATTCTGAGCAGTATATTTCTGCGGATTGTTTACCCTGGCATAGGAGACGTAATCTAGACTCAGCCAAAGCAATACGATCCGGATCATCATATATCTGACCCAGGGCTAAAAAGAATTCATCCACTGAACGGAGAGGCCGTGCCCCCTCCGGCAGCGAAAAGGCCCAAGACTGAGCGTTACCCCTGAGCAGCGATATAATGATCGCCACCCTCCGTTCCTCATCACCAGAGGAATGGGGAAGAAGGTGAAAATGGAGTTTGCAAGCCTCTCTAAAACGCACAAAATTCTCACTACCCCCGGAGAACGTATCCGGGAGTGAGATCTTAGGCTCAGAACAAACTCCATGAACGCAAGCTGAACCGGTCACTCGAAGCTGAGAAAAAGTCTTACGGAGATCAGCTACCTCCAATGAAAGACCCTGGAAGCGTTCAGCCAAAAGTGAAACCGGATCCATGCTTGAGGTTTTTGGCGGCTTATAATGTCACGGACGGTGTACAGGAAACAAGACAAAGCAACATGCATATATGACTCACTGGATCCAAAGCTAAGGAACCAAAAGGGAGACCCCTGCAGAAGACCTGGCACTTTCCCTGGCTGCTCAGCCTATGCAAAGATCCCAGAGGTGGAAGGTTGCATATTCACGTACCTCGACTATATAACCCCTGAACACCCTACAATAGTGAGGGGACACGACCACCGGCTCCCTACACCAGACACGGAGGGAGTCAGGGTCACCTGGGATCCAGCAAACAGAAAATAACAGATAAATGTACAGCACTTAACTTAGTAGCAGACTGCGAAATAGGATCAGCATGCACACACACTCCAGGAAGAAGTATAAGCCGCCCAGTAAAGCATTATGGGGAGGAATTTAAAGGGAAGCAATCAGTCCAACTACATGACAGCTGAGAGAGGCTAATGAGATGAGGAACTGAAAACCACAACAAAAGAAAACTCAAGGAGGAGGTTCTGAAAGGCATCTGTCAGAGCTTCTCAGCTGTCTGGTTGTGACACCGGGGTCAGCCAGACAGCACGCCAATCAACGCATGCTGTTGCCACCACCAGAATGGCGTCATTGCAAAGCTCAGCAGTGTGGCATTTTTTATGTGTGTCTTCCTACGATAACAGCAATTCCATTTGCAACCTGTGCCAAAAGAAACTGAGTCGTGGGAAGTCCAACACCCACCTCGGTACAACTGCTTTGCGAAGGCACATGATCTCACATCACAAACGCCAATGGGATCAACACATGATGACGCGTAGAAGCAGCACACAAGCTCAAAGCCACCATCCTCCTCCTGGTCCAGCATCTTCAGCCACGTTAACTACTGCTGTCCTCCTTGCCCCCTCTCAACCACCCGCCACTCCGCCTCTCACCTTCAGCAGTTCCATCTCATCTGCCCACAGTCAGGTGTCTGTAAAGGAAATGTTTGAGCGTAAGAAGCCAATGTCACAGAGTCACCCCCTTGCTCGGCATCTGACAGCTGGCTTGACTGAACTCTTAGCCTGCCAGCTTTTACCATACCAGCTGGTGGAGTCGGAGGCCTTCAAAAAATTTGTCGCTATTGGAACACCACAGTGGAAGGTACCCGGACAAATTTTTTTTTCAAAAAAGGCAATCCCAAACCTCTACTCAGTAATTGAAAAGAAAGTCATGGCATCTCTGGCATACAGTGTTGGGGCAAGGGTCCATCTGACCACTGATACCTGGTTTGCAAAGCATGGTCAGGGCAGGTATATCACCTACACTGTGCATTGGGTCAACCTGCTGACGGGTCAACCTGCTGTCACCAACTCCGCTCTGCAGCGGAGTTGGTGACACCGCCACGACTTGCAGGCAGGCCTACTGCCACCTTCTCTACTCCTCCTACTCCATCCTCTTCGATAACCTCCTCGGCTGAGTCCTCTTCTGCTGCGGCGTCTGGCTGCACATCAACTGAATCCCCCCAGCTCCCCAGGGGCTATTCCAGATCCCGGATACAACAGTGTCACGCTGTCTTGGGGTTGACTTGCCTGAAAGCAGAGAGTCACACCGGACCAGCACTCCTGTCCGCCCTGAACGCACAGGTGGATCAGTGGCTGACCCCGCACCAACTGGAGATCGGCAAAGCGGTGTGTGACAATGGAAGAAATTTGTTGGCGGCATTGAATTTGGGCAAGTTTTTACATGTGCCGTGCATGGCACCTGTGTTGAATCTCATTGTACAACGCTTTGTGTCCAAGTACCCAGGCTTACAGGACGTCGTCAAGCAGGTCAGGAAGGTGTGTGGCCATTTCAGGTGTTCCTACACGGCCATGGCGCACTTTTCAGACATTCAGCGGCGAAACAACATGCCAGTGAGGCGCTTGATTTGCGACAGCCTGACACGTTGGAATTCAACACTCCTAATGTTCGACCGCCTGCTCCAACAAGAAAAAGCCGTCAACGAGTATTTGTATGACCGGGGTGCTAGGACAGCCTCTGCGGAGCTGGGAATTTTTTTGCCTTGTTACTGGACGCTCATGCGCAATGCCTGTAGGCTCATGCGTCCTTTTGAGGAGGTGACAAACCTAGTCAGTCGCACCGAAGGCACCATCAGCGACCTTATCCCATTTGTTTTCTTCCTGGAGCGTGCCCTGAAAAGAGTGCTGGATCAGGCCGTAGATGAGCGTGAAGAGGAAGAGTTGTGGTCACCACCAGAAACAGCCTTGTCATCATCGCTTGCCGGACCTGCGGCAACGCATTTTTTTTTCACAAAAGGCAATCCCTGATATGGGACGTAACAGGGATTAAACTGATGAGAATAGTACTACAGAAAATACCACTCATATCGGGTGTGACAGTAAATTGCACGGCGCAGACGCAGTGACCGTGGCGTGGATTCAAACAAAGGGGAGGGAGCCAGCAATTTTTTAACCATCTCCCCGTTCGAAAAATCTATTTAATTCACCTTTCGGGGACCCTTGGTGTTGTACGTGGCTGGTGGAGGAAGAAACCTTCAATGACATCAACGGGACATGGCGAGCTTGGCATCCAACCTTGTGCAAATGGGGAGTTTGCGGTTGGGCAAATGGACTGTTTGCGGTTGTTTGCGGTGCATTAAAAACGAGATTTTTGTATAACTTACCAGTAAAATCTCTTTCTCGCTCTTTCCTTGGGGGACACAGAAGACCTTGGGTATAGCTCATCTCCATAGGAGGCGTGACACTAAGTGAAAACTGTTAAGCCCCTCCTCCACAGCTATACCCTCAGCCTGGAGAGAGAGACTGCCAGTTGCGTGTCCAAGCAGTGAGAAAAGGCAAAGCCCAACAAGGAACCAACAAGCCAACTACCCAACGGGTAACAAAAAACTCGGAAACTGTACAGAGAAAAACAATGAATGGGTGGGTGCTGTGTCCCCCAAGGAAAGAGCGAGAAAGAGATTTTACTGGTAAGTTATACAAAAATCTCGTTTTCTCGCCCAGTTTCCTTGGGGGACACAGAAGACCTTGGGACGTTCAAAAGCAGTCCAAAAGGGGGAGGGACCACAGCACCAAGGTGACGCACCCGAAAGGCATCAATGAACCGCCGCCCGCAAACCCAGGCGGGGCAGGCAGCATCTGCCAAAGTCAGAGTATGCACCCTGTAGAACTTGTCAAGGCGTGCAAGGTAGACCTGTGGCCGCCTTGCCCAAATGCATGGCCGAAGCCCAATGCCTCCGGCCCAGGAGGCACCGACCGCTCTGGTGAAATGAACGGTGACACCAAGACAGAATCCTGCCCTAGGTGCGGAAACCTCAGCAATAGCCAATCTGAGCAAGCGGAGGACAACCACCCTGGAGTCCGTCAACCCTATGCACAGACCTCCTGGAAACCCAAGAGGCCGAACATCTACAAGAGTCGGAGATCTCCAAGTAAAAAAACGGCAAGGCCCAAACAACGTCCAAATAGGTGAGGTGTTGAAGCGAAAGGCAAACACCACCTTCAGAAGGAAGGAAGGAAGGAAGGAAGGAACGAAGAAAAACGGGATGTAGAACAGCCCTGTCCTGGAAAAGACAGAAGGCTCGTAACAAAAAAAGGGCCATTCCGGCACCCGTCAGAGACACGACTGATACAGAACACAACCGTACCGGACAGAAGGGGTAGAGAGAACCTCTGTAACGGCCCCAAGGACAAGATTGGAGCGCCGAGATCTCAGTATATAGTCCCAGGGCGGTACCGAAGGACAGTACAGAGGAACCAAAGAGCCACTCCGAGGAAGAAGGTCTTGGCAGGCCCAGAGGGCCGGGAACGCTGGAAGAGGAAGAACAGCGCCGACACTTGACACCCCAAGTAAACGACAGAACCATGGGGAGAGAAATTCAGAGTGGGGAATGCACAGCTTCCCACTGAACCCCATACAAAAAACCCTAAGCCTTACGACAGATCCTGGACGAAACACAGCCAGGAGTGGACAGTAGCGAACCCGCTGGAGTCGCCTGGCAAGCGGGCGAAAACCCAATGTGATCAGGCGCAGACCAGTAACACGGGCAGAAGGGTCGACAAAAATAGCCCCGTCGGCCCTCGAACAACGTTGTCCCGTATCCACCCGAGTGGGGGAGCAGAGGACAGATGGAAAGAACCCAAAGGATCCGCCAGATACCAGGAGAAGACAGGCAAAAGTCCATGCTGATGTAACCACGTTGTACAGCCCCGGTGTGGGAGATCAAAGGACAATCCCTCCCTAGGATTATTCAAATGGTTAAACTATTTGGAGAGGTGTCTGGTTTTCTTATAAACTGGGCCAAGACCAGTCTGCTCCCAATAGACCCCCTGCTACAGAAAGAGGTTCCTTTTACACAGTTGGATACTGTTGATACTTTTCAATACTTGGGTTTGACTATATCGCCTCGGGTTGAAAATTTTTTAGAACTTAATTTGATTCCTATAATGGTAAAGATCAGAGCAAAAATAGGAATCTGGCTGAAACTTCCCCTATCTAGAGCTGATCGAGTTTCATTAGTTAAAATGGTGATACTACCACAATTTCTTTATGTGCTTAGGAATACACCTATTTGGATACAAGATAAACATTTTAAACTTATGGAAAGAATAATTAATGATTTAATCTGGGGAAGAAAGCGAGTTCGAATTAAGTTGGAATATTTGTATAAATCTGTGGAGTGCGGGGGCTTAAATCTCCCCTATTTTAAGGGGTATTTTATTGCAGCCCAGTTACTAATGTGTTATGAATCAGAGAACAGTGCACTGCTGGGGAAGTTGGTAACTAGTCACGCTCACAATAATATTTTCACTTTGTTGGAATCTGGGCTATTGAAGATCTATGACCAAGGCTACAGAGAGACTATAAAACTACTCCTGAAAGTGTGGGCCACAATTAGGACATGGTTGAAGGTTAAGGGTTCACTTATATTTACGCCTCTTTGGCATAATTTCTATTTACAAGGGCTAGATGAAATTGCAGCTGACACATTTTGGCAGAATAATAACATTTTATATATTTCACAGGTAGTTAAAGATAGAGAAATTAAACCTTTTATAGAAATGACACACACTATAAAAAATCTTTCATGGTTTAGGTATTTTCAATTGCGATCTGTATTATCTAGTTTGGATGATAAGCGGCTGTTGGATATAGATGATTTACCGTTTTTGAATGATTGGGTAGGGGGTACACCTTCTAGAATAAAAATTTCCAATATATATAAGTTATTACTAAAGACACGGTTTAGTGATATACACTCACCAGGACAAAAAGCGTGGGAGGTGGATTGTCCGAATTTACAAATAGAAGGGTGGGAGAATATTTTTGGGAATTTATCTTTATTATCCCAGAACTTCAACCATGTTCTAATACAATTCTATATTTGTCACAGATTATATATTACTCCCTTGTGGATGAATAAATGTGGGTTAAGAGATTCGTCCAACTGTCCCAAATGTGACACTGTAGGAGCGGACTTTCTCCATATGATATGGACTTGTCCAGAACTTATAAATTATTGGAATAGTATCAATAACTGTATTATGTATAAACTAAAAATTCAAATTCCTTTTGAACCACAAGTATTTGTTCTTAATGATCTTTCCAAACTAAAAAATCACAAGTATCAAAAGATTTTCCTGAGCAGAATATTGATGTTGGCCAGAGTTCTGATCAGTCGGACCTGGTTTGCCCGTTCCGCTCCAGACATAAATACATGGTTAAACTTAACTGATAAGGTAAAGAACTATGAGAAAATTATATATAAACGGAGGGAAACTGAGTACCAGTGGAGTAGGATATGGGACGGTTGGAGGATTTGATTAGCTGAGGTCAGGTTGTTTCATATTTGGGGGTCCTACTTTGACGCACCACATATTGGGGGGGAGGGAGGGGAGGGTTTTCTAATTGCTATGAAAAGACGAGTTGAATATATTTATGTTTATATATAATTAGCTGGGTCACTAAGAATTGAGAGATTGTAAAAATCTTATTTATTGTAAATGTTTTGTATTTTGCCCAATAAATTTTTTGAAACAAAAAAAAAGGACAATCTGGATCGAAAAAGGTAGTCCCCCCAAGTTATCAAGAAGGCAAGTCTACAGCAGGACCATGCAATCTGCACTCAGCGGGAGGACAGCACGCGGTAGACTCGGTAAATAGGCACACAGCTAATACAGCCAGTGTGAACCAGGGAGACAGCACGAGGCCAAAAGGAACACCGGAACCATCCACATGAACAACCATGCTCTCCCCAGAGGGGAGGACAGTGAAAGAACAGCCTCTGAAGTCCGGCGGGAAGCCACATCGGAGTGATCCGTACCGAGCGGGAGCCAAACAAAGCCGGCGAGATAAGGCAGTGGAGACAGAGGCCGGCATAACACCCTCCAACCGAAAGGAGGAGGGGTGGGCAACAGGGAAGCCATAGGCCAGCTGAAAAGCAGAACCCGCTACACTGAGAGACGCCCGGTCCACCGCCTCGCAGAAGGCGAATACCTTGGAGAACCCAAGGCGGAGGTCCTCCGGACCTGGGTAATCGAGCACCCAAGAGAAGTTGGGTGACCTTCCAGAGAATAGCAGCCCGAACCTGGCAGCAGATCAGACAGAAGCGCAGAGGCGCCAAGAGGAAGGACTCATACCACACTGCATCCGAAGAGGAGGAAATTGCAGCAGGCAAGGGAATCGCAGTCCTGCACGAGCCAACGAAGAATTCGAGAGGCGCTGCAGACAACAGCACTCTCGAGCATGTGACCACTAACGCAGGGGAACAATGCCGCGGGAGGACGAATGGGTACGTATCTAGAGACCACGAACACACCCCGGGCGGAAGGGCCACGAAAGGAATGAGTACCACCCAGCTAGGTGCAGTAGCGAACAAGTAGAGCCCGTCTACTTATAAAAAAGGTATATACCTTGAATACATTGGGCATTCATCTGCTGTTTGTTGGACACCACCTCAGGCCCACACAGTTGGACCGAATGAGCTCTTTAGAGAATAGTGCAAGGCTTGCTGGAAGCACCATATCCCAAGAGAAAAAAGTACATCTCAGGATAAAGGGGGGCATACGGACGAGTAGCCCCGTAAGCAGTGAGAAGGCCAACCCACCTATGGGAGGAGAAGGCATACACAGCCCAAACAACGGATAGAGCGCACAAGAAAGTCCGCCCACTGCAAAAAATAGTCACTCAGCGAAGAATCAGCCAGAGTCCAACCGTAACAATGGAAGTGCAAAGTGCAACCCGAAAGGTAGTCATGCACAAGACTAGTACGGCATGCGATGGAACGCAAACAGTCCGCCCAGAAAAGGGGGAAAATGTACCTGGCAACCACTGCAGAGGCCTGCCCAAAAAAAAAAAAGGGGGGGATGCCAAGGCCAGTACCTACTCCGGAAAGGTAGGGCATACCATACTCCGCCCAGAAGGGGGCCATGCCCATGGCCGCACATATCCAGCAGAACGCAGGAAGGTCCACTTTAGTGAAAGGGGGCATGCACAGGTTATTCTATCATTAAGTGATTGTGCAAAAATCCACCCAACACCGAAAGTCGTGAGAGTGCACCACTCCGCCAATGAAGGGGGACGTGTACCAGTCCAGCACAGCATAAACAAGGACAGCCGTGGATCGTGTGAGCGTGCAAAATGCCGCCCATGGAATAATGGGGGGTCATGCACAAGACCAGCACCGTATCCAATGGAAGTGCCAGCATTCCACCCAAGTTAGAGGGCATGCTCATGACCGGCAATGCATCCAGTGAGTGCAGTATTCCGCCCAGAAATGGGGGTCATGCACATGGCCAGCCACGCATCCAGTGAGAGCGCCGCCATGGATGAGAGTGCACGTATGTCGCCTGAGGAAAGGAGACATGTCCATGGCCGGCAGCGAATCCAGTGAGAGTGCGGCACACCGCCCACGGAAGGGGGGGGGGGGGTGGTGGTCATGCAGATGGCCTGCAACGGATCCAGTGAGAGTGCAGTGTACCTATGAAAGGGGTTCTCGCACACGGCCGGCACCGTATCCGGTGAAAGTGCAGTATTCCGCCTAAGGAAGGTTTCATGCACATGGCCGGCAGCGAATCCAGTGTTCCGCCTATGGAAGGGGAACGTGCACATGGCCGGCACCGTAACCGGGGAAAGTGCAGTATACCTCCTTATCCGGGGAGAGTGCAGTATACCTCTCATGGAAGGGGTTCATGCACATGGCCAGCACCGTATCCGGTAAGAGTGCAATATTCCACCTATGGAAGGGTTCATGCACATAGCCGGCAGCGAATCCAGTGAGTGCAGCGTCCCGCCTGTGGAAGGGGGTCGTGCATATGGCCAACACAGCATCCGGCGAGAGTGCAGCAGTCCGCCTAGAAAAGGGGGATCATGCACGAGGCCAGGCCGCAGCCAGGGAGAGTGCAGTATTCCGCCTAGGAAGGAGGGTCATGCACCTGCAGCCACCAGAACTGGAGTGGGTGACGAAGTCTGGTCAGAAAAAAATCTGCATGCACTTGGCCAGCGCCGAATCCCGGGAGAGGGCAAGAAAAAACGCCTGGGAGGCGCCGCGGCCGGGGAACACGACACACCGCCTAAGAGAGGGGGGCATGCATACAGACAGCAGTACTGAATGATGAGGCTGCCGCGTCCTGCGCAGCCCACAAGTCCAGTTATTTAAAACAAAATAATAGTATTCTTTTTTTTTTTTTTTTTTTTTATTATTTTTTTTATTATCATTATTATTTATTTATTAATATTACAGCCTCCCTGAGGCAGAAGGGGGGCCACCATACAGGGGCACAGGCCCTCAGGAGCCGGCCAGTACCCAAAGGGTTAACAGGCATCTGGCCTGGGGGCGGCGCAGCGAACCCCTGGGGGTGGGGGAACCTCCAGGCGGGAAGAATCCGCGCCTGGAGAGTTCCCGCCCCCCCCCCCAGAGGCCAGAATGTTGCGGCCTAGTAGGCCGTGAAGCCGGGGCCTAAATTTTAGCGTCGCCCGGCTGACCGGGGCCGCAAGTATTTAAAGTATCGGCCGGGCCTAAGCCGGCCGCGGGAGCCCCCGTACCGGTCGCGGGTGCCCAACCCGAGCGCCGGAAGTGCGCAGCAGGCCGCGAAGCCTGAACAAACTATGCAGCGCCCCGGCCGGCCGGAATGCACCGATGGCCGGCCGGGACCTGTTGGAACACAGCGCTATCCAATGCCGGCTGCGGGAGCCCACCCGGCAGCCGGGAGAATCAGGGACCCGAGAGGAGCGTGGAGGTGCGGCCCAGTAGGCCGCGATGTCTGGGCCCAAAGTTGCGGCGTCCGGCCAACCGGACGGATGGTCGGCCGGCCTAGTTAGAGCATAGTGCGCACATGCAATGCAGACCGCGGGTGCCCACCCCGCGGCCCGGAAGAGTCAGGGGCCCGAGGAAGGAGCACCGGATGGTGCGGGCCAGCAGGCCGCGAAGCCTGGACTGAATTTTGGCGGCGCCCAGGATTACCCATGCCGTCAGGAGCGGCAGCAGGTCCTGAGCAGCGCACCGGTAAGCGCCCCCTCTTTGCGCGCGTCCTGCACCAGCGGTATGATCTATGGCGGGGAAGAGAGGAGCAGATTGCCGCCTTGCGGCACCCCAGGGACCACCCTAGGTCCAGCAGGGCCACCCTATAGCCACTCTGCTATAAGAGACAAACATTTTAAATCTGTCTTTGGTAAAGCAATGGGTAATGCCTAAACCTTGCACCTCTCCGCTCTCGGATAGGCTACCAGTATGGGGGTCAGTCACGCAGGAGACCGGGGAGGGAGGGGACGTAGGGCTGGAGAAGCCACTCTCTCACCACAGATGTCTTCACCCTCGGTCCGTTCCAGCAGGGTCGCCCCTTCAGCTACTGGCACCGTAGTGGCAGGACGCTGGAAGAGGGGCTTGGCGTGCGGGCGACCCTTGCGCTGGCGGGATGCAGGGGAGCTGGGCTGCCCTGGTCCACCTTGCCTTCTGTGGGGGAGGCAGCAGTGCGGATGACCGGCACTGGCGCAGCTCAACCCCGGGAGAAACAGAGAGGTCTAGTGCGTCTCTGTTATCCCGTATTCTGGAACAAAAAGAAAAGAAAAAGTAAAAATCAAAAATTTTAAAACAACAAAGGAGAAAACAGCCCTGCAGTAGCAGGGAGTGTCTTGCCTCCTTGGACACTAAGCAAAAACTGGCAGCCTCTCTCTCCAGGCTGAGGGTATAGCTGTGGAGGAGGGGCTTAACAGTTTTCACTTAGTGTCACGCCTCCTATGGAGATGAGCTATACCCAAGGTCTTCTGTGTCCCCCAAGGAAACTGGGCGAGAAAGGGGAGTTTGGTCTGTCAATGTCTGTGAAGCGGGCGTAACCCTTACACTACCTGATCGATACAACATCATATCTTATCGTATACACACACTGGATGTTTTAAACCATGTTGTTCAATATATTTTAGGATTGTTAGGTGATTTATGCCCTTTATGGATTAAAATCCAACTCTGCGTCAACTATGTAATTTTCAATGGGAGTTTTGCCATGGATCCCCCTCCGGCCACAGTCCAGGTGTTAGTCCCCTTGAAACAACTTTTCCATCACTACTGTGGCCAGAAAGAGTCCCTGTGGGTTTTAAAATTCGCCTGCCTATTGAAGTCAATGGCGGTTCGCCCGTTCACGAACATTTGCAGAAATTCGTGTTCGCCGTTTGCAAGCGGAAAATTTTATGTTCGCGACATCTCTACTCCAGAGCTGCACTCACTATTCTGCTGGTGCAGTCACTGTGTACATACATTACTTATCCTGTACTGATCCTGAGTTACATCCTGTATTATACTCCAGAGCTGCACTCACTATTCTGCTGGTGCAGTCACTGTGTACATACATTACTTATCCTGTACTGACCCTGAGTTACATCCTGTATTATACTCCAGAGCTGCACTCACTATTCTGCTGGTGCAGTCACTGTGTACATACATTACTTATCCTGTACTGATCCTGAGTTACATCCTGTATTATACTCCAGAGCTGCACTCACTATTCTGCTGGTGCAGTCACTGTGTACAGACATTACTTATCCTGTACTGATCCTGAGTTACATCCTGTATTATACTCCAGAGCTGCACTCACTATTCTGCCGGTGCAGTCACTGTGTACATACATTACTTATCCTGTACTGATCCTGAGTTACATCCTGTATTATACTCCAGAGCTGCACTCACTATTCTGCTGGTGTAGTCACTGTGTACATACATTACTTATCCTGTACTGATCCTGAGTTACATCCTGTATTATACTCCAGAGCTGCACTCACTATTCTGCTGGTGCAGTCACTGTGCACATACATTACTTATCCTGTACTGATCCTGAGTTACATCCTGTATTATACTCCAGAGCTGCACTCACTATTCTGCTGGTGCAGTCACTGTGCACATACATTACTTATCCTGTACTGATCCTGAGTTACATCCTGTATTATACCCCAGAGCTGCACACACTATTCTGCTGGTGCAGACACTGTGTGCATACATTACTTATCCTGTACTGATCCTGAGTTACATCCTGTATTATACTCCAGAGCTGCACTCACTATTCTGCTGGTGCAGTCACTGTGTACATACATTACTTATCCTGTACTGATCCTGAGTTACATCCTGTATTATACTCCAGAGCTGCACTCACTATTCTGCTGGTGCAGTCACTGTGTACATACATTACTTATCCTGTACTGATCCTGAGTTACATCCTGTATTATACTCCAGAGCTGCGCTCACTATTCTGCTGGTGCAGTCACTGTGTACATACATTACTTATCCTGTACTGATCCTGAGTTACATCCTGTATTATACTCGAGAGCTGCACTCACTATTCTGCTGGTGCAGTCACTGTGTACATACATTACTTATCCTGTACTGATCCTGAGTTACATCCTGTATTATACTCCAGAGCTGCACTCACTATTCTGCTGGTGCAGTCACTGTGTACATACATTACTTATCCTGTACTGATCCTGAGTTACATCCTGTATTATACTCCAGAGCTGCACTCACAATTCTGCTGGAGCAGTCACTGTGTACATACATTACTTATCCTGTACTGATCCTGAGTTATATCCTGTATTATACTCCAGAGCTGCACTCACTATTCTGCTGGTGCAGTCACTGTGTACATACATTACTTATCCTGTACTGATCCTGAGTTACATCCTGTATTATACTCCAGAGCTGCACTCACTATTCTGCTGGTGCAGTCACTGTGTACATACATTACTTATCCTGTACTGATCCTGAGTTACACCCTGTATTATACTCCAGAGCTGCACTCACTATTCTGCTGGTGCAGTCACTGTGTACATACATTACTTATCCTGTACTGATCCTGAGTTACACCCTGTATTATACTCCAGAGCTGCACTCACTATTCTGCTGGTGCAGTCACTGTGTACATACATTATATTACTGATCCTGAGTTACATCCTGTATTATACTCCAGAGCTGCACTCACTATTCTGCTGGTGCAGTCACTGTGTACATACATTACTTATCCTGTACTGATCCTGAGTTACATCCTGTATTATACTCCAGAGCTGCACTCACTATTCTGCTGGTGGAGTCACTGTGTACATACATTACTTATCCTGTACTGATCCTGAGTTACATCCTGTATTATACTCCAGAGCTGCACTCACTATTCTGCTGGTGCAGTCACTGTGTACATACATTACTTATCCTGTACTGATCCTGAGTTACATCCTGTATTATACTCCAGAGCTGCACTCACTATTCTGCTGGTGCAGTCACTGTACATACATTACTTATCCTGTACTGATCCTGAGTTACATCCTGTATTATACTCCAGAGCTGCACTCACTATTCTGCTGGTGCAGTCACGGTGTACATACATTACTTATCCTGTACTGATCCTGAGTTACATCCTGTATTATACTCCAGAGCTGCACTCACTATTCTGCTGGTGCAGTCACTGTGTACATACATTACTTATCCTGTACTGATCCTGAGTTACATCCTGTATTATACTCCAGAGCTGCACTCACTATTCTGCTGGTGCAGTCACTGTGTACATACATTACTTATCCTGTACTGATCCTGAGTTACATCCTGTATTATACTCCAGAGCTGCGCTCACTATTCTGCTGGTGCAGTCACTGTGTACATACATTACTTATCCTGTACTGATCCTGAGTTACATCCTGTATTATACTCCAGAGCTGCACTCACTATTCTGCTCGTGGATTCTCTATGTATATACTGTAAACAGTCTCCTGACAGAGGTGAAATCAGGGCGGATTCCATTGGGTCTAATGGTTTGGGGATTTCTGTGTAAGTTAAGCCTCATTCACACGTCCGTGATGTATCAGTGTTTTCAAAGAATCAATTCTTAATGATCTGTGTAACACTGATGTGTGAATGAGGCTTTACGCAGTGTGATTCCTCCTGACACGTTTTAGATTCACTTTGAATTATTTGCTGAGATATTCTGGGATATGTGCCACCTGGTGGTCATGTGAAGACTGTGCAGCCGGCACTACAGCTTATGAATTGTAAATACACAAAAGGGTTCACTCCGAGCGACACCAAAAACTTCTAGGTTCCGTGCTCATTGTTAACTCATCAGCACCCGTCAGATCAAAGAATGCAGAAGATTACTGTCCGGGGCCCCCAAATGCAGCAGGACCCAGTATACAGGACAGGAGAAGTGGTACTGTGCAGTGTATATATACAGGATAAGAGCAGATACTGAGGATTACACCCGGTATACAGGACAGGAGAAGTGGTACTGTGCAGTGTATATATATATAGAATAAGAGCAGATACTGAGGATTACACCCAGTATACAGGACAGGAGAAGTGGTACTGTGCAGTGTATATATACAGGATAAGAGCAGATACTGAGGATTACACCCGGTATACAGGACAGGAGAAGTGGTACTGTGCAGTGTATATATATATAGAATAAGAGCAGATACTGAGGATTACACCCAGTATACAGGACAGGAGAAGTGGTACTGTGCAGTGTATATATACAGGATAAGAGCAGATACTGAGGATTACACCCGGTATACAGGACAGGAGAAGTGGTACTGTGCAGTGTATATATATATAGAATAAGAGCAGATACTGAGGATTACACCCAGTATACAGGACAGGAGAAGTGGTACTGTGCAGTGTATATATATACAGAATAAGAGCAGATACTGAGGATTACACCCGGTATACAGGACAGGAGAAGTGGTACTGTGCAGAGTATATATACAGAATAAGAGCAGATACTGAGGATTACACCCAGTATACAGGACAGGAGAAGTGGTACTGTGCAGTGTATATATATATACAGAATAAGAGCAGATACTGAGGATTACACCCCGTATACAGGACAGGAGAAGTGGTACTGTGCAGTGTATATATATATATAGAATAAGAGCAGATACTGAGGATTACACCCGGTATCCAGGACAGGAGAAGTGGTACTGTGCAGTGTATATATATATATATATATATAGAATAAGAGCAGATACTGAGGATTACACCCAGTATACAGGACAGGAGAAGTGGTACTGTGCAGTGTATATACAGGACAGGAGAAGTGGTACTGTGCAGTGTATATACAGGACAAGAGAAGTGGTACTGTGCAGTGTATATATACAGAATAAGAGCAGATACTGAGGATTACACCCAGTATACAGGACAGGAGAAGTGGTACTGTGCAGTGTCCATATATACAGAATAAGAGCAGATACTGAGGATTACACCCGGTATACAGGACAGGAGAAGTGATACTGTGCAGTGTATATATACAGAATAAGAGCAGTTACTGAGGATTACACCCGGTATACAGGACAGGAGAAGTGGTACTGTGCAGTGTATATATACAGAATAAGAGCAGATACTGAGGATTACTCCCAGTATACAGGACAGGAGAAGTGGTACTGTGCAGAGTATATATATACAGAATAAGAGCAGATACTGAGGATTACACCCGGTACACAGGACAGGAGAAGTGGTACTGTGCAGTGTATATATATACAGAATAAGAGCAGATACTGAGGAACTCTTTTTAATTTTATACAAAAATACAAAAACTTTGCCATAAAATTTCCAAACAATATATAAAACAAGTATATACACTTACCCTACTGGCCCAGCTCCATGCATACTATCTCATTCATACCTACTGAAAAGAGAAAATAAAACCTAGCCTAATGTAAACATCCGATCCGGCTGAACCCTGACTATATACAAATTGTTTCTAACAGAAATGACAAATTGTCACAATAAAAATTTTTTTTTTTTTTTTTTTATATACATATTTTTTATTGGGTTATTATTATTTATGTATATTTTAATTTTTTTTAAATATTTTTTTATTTTTTTTATATACACACACATATAGGAGAAAAACAAACCTATACTAACCCTACCAATCTATCTATCCCATCACCTTCACCCAGGGCCAACCTCCGCCTCTTGTCCCTCCATGAGGCCAGCCCTTCCTCCACCACCCAAACCCAGCCCCTCGCCTCATGTCCTCCTATGTCCGCATAGTCCAGGGCTGGATGCAGGCCTCCCCACACGAAAAATAAATAAATAAATAAATAAATAAATATGAACCCCCCCCCCCACCCTATCCCACCCAACCTAACTACACCCCACTTACCCTATATACATCTTATAACAACCATATCTATCTATACAAACCAATATTAAAATCCCCCCGAAGGCCCAAGTTCAGTCATTTGCAAACCTTTCTTCAAAAACTCATCTTTAATACAAAACAAAAACCTAATGTGAAAGCCTCAGCCCAACACCAGGAAAAGTGCTACTGAGGCTAAGGTACATCAAAGGTGAAGCCTCTCCAGAGGTAAGAGACCCCATCCGTACCCACCTTCTCGCACTCAAGAGAGCGAACCTTCGCCAGGTCACCTAGAATGTTCCTACACACCTCTTCCACAGGGAGGACTTTCTGCTGGGTTGAAACTAAACACCGTGCGTTCCATGTGAAGTACCTGACCACTATGCTAACTACAAAAGCTGTGCATGGGTCCCTTCTTCCCAAACCTTTGAATGCTCCATAAGCCCATTCCGCATAGGAGAGGTTGGCTAGCCTAGGCCAGCCAATGGATGCGCCCACCCGTTTGTATACCTCTGTATTAAAGGGACACTGAAGAAGGAAGTGCTCCATACTTTCCAGTATGTCGCCACACTCCTCCCGGGGACAACCCCTTTCATCAGAGTTCCTATACCTCAAGTTGCCCCTTACATACAGCTTCCCGTGAAAGCAGCGCCAAGCCAAGTCCCAAAACTTCAAGGGGATCCTTGCCGAATTTAACAACTGTAAACCCCTGTCTAGATCCCGGCTTGGGCAATCCTTAAGGGCCAGGGGCTTTCGGAAGTGGGTCAACAAGACCCTCTCGTCAAGGGATCTCCTTGACTGGGTCTTGATTTCCCTCACTCCCAAACCCCACTGGCGGATCACCTTCAGAATCGGGGTGACATAAGCCGGAAGATATCCGTGAGGTGTACGCAAATCCTTCACTTGCCCTCCTGTCTCCCACTCCTGGAAGAAAGGCCGAAACCAACCCCTGCAAGAGACTACCCACGGAGGAGCCCTCTCTTTCCAGAGGTTTGCCAGGTTGATCTTAACAAAGGTGTTCACGAGGAACACCACTGGGTTGACCATACCCAACCCCCCTAATCTCCTCGTACGGTATGTCACCTCTCTCTTGACTAGGTTCAGCCTATTCCCCCATAACAGTTGAAAGAACAGACTGTAAACCCGAGTCCAGAGAGGTTCTGGCAAGACACATACACTGGCCAAATAGATAAGCAAAGGGAGAAGGTAAGTCTTGATCAGGTTCACCCTTTCCCTGAGGGTCAAAGACCAACCCTTCCACTGGTCAACCTTCTGAGCGGCGATCGTGAGCCTGCTGTCCCAATTTTGGGTGGGATAATCCCCATGGCCGAATTGAACGCCTAGGACTTTGGCTGACGACTGGGGCTCTGGGAGGGTGTCCGGGAGACCGAAAGATGGATCACCTCCTCCCAGCCAGAGACTCTCACACTTATCCCGGTTAATCACGGACCCGGAAACTTCCGAGTAGCGTTCTACCTCCGACATCACGTATTCCGCCTCCCCTCCTGAGGATACGAAAACAGTGACGTCATCGGCATACGCCACCACCCTCAGAGTGGCTTCCGGCTCCTCCAGACTCATCCTGACTCCCGCCAACGGTCCTCGATCAATCCTCCTAATAAAAGGATCAATCGCAAACACGTATAAGAGCGGGCTCAATGGACAACCCTGGCGGACTCCAGACCCGACCTCAAAAGGGCTGCCAGACCAACCGTTCACCAGAGGGAAACTCTCTGCCCCTGCATACAAGATCTTTAACCAATCGACAAACCCCCCCGGCAGGCCATATTTCAGAAGGACTGCCCAGAGGTACTCGTGGTCAACCCGATCAAAAGCCTTTGCCTGATCTAAAGCCAGCATGTACCCCTTCCAGTTACCCGCCCTACTCTGCTCCACTGCCTCTCGGACACCGAGCACAGCACTAAACGTGCTTCGGCCTGGAACTGAGCAATGTTGGGTCTCCGAAAGGAGCCGGGGCGCAAACTGCACCAACCGTTTAAACAGTATCTTGGCCAGGATCTTTCTGTCCGTATTGAGAAGCGCTATGGGACGCCAATTCTCAATACGGCTCGGATCTTTACCCTTTGATATAAGGATCAGAGCTGACCTCCTCATTGACTTCGGGAGAGCACCCGAGGAAAGGCACTCATTGAATACCTTAGTCAAGAGGGGAACCAAGGAGTCCTTAAAGGTCTTATAAAACTCGGATGTTAAGCCATCCGGGCCTGGCGACTTCTTTAGGGCAAGCCCTTCGATCGCCAGGCTGACTTCCTCTTCTCTGATTTCCTCTATCAAAACACCAAGAGAGAGGTCTACTCCTGACTCAGGGATGGTTTCAGCCAGGAAAGCCGAAATCCTGTCCCGATTCAGATCCTTCTTCCTCAAGAGGCACGAGTAGAAGGACTTGACGATTTCCAAGATCCCTGATCTGGACCTATCCAGAGATCCCGTACCATCGACCAGTCCCGTCACCAACTTACTTTTCACTGACATCTTACAGTTTCTGTAAGGGTCGGGCGAGCGGTACTTCCCGAAATCCCTCTCAAAAACCAAAGATGTGTGCCTATCGTACTGGCACCTCTTAAGCAAAGATTTCACCCTGGAGATATCCTCTCGGCTACCTCCAGTCGAGACCAGTTGTTCGAGTTTCCTCCTCAGACCCTGATACAAGCGGTACCTGTCCAGGGACCTGAGGCTCGAGAGCTGGCGGAAGAATTTTGCCACCCGATCTTTGAATATCTCCCACCACTCAGACTTAGTGTCACAAAGATCCAGCAACTCTACCTGACTCTGAAGGAAGTCCTTAAAGGATTGTCTCACCTCTGCTTCCTCCAGGAGGGCCGAATTTAGCTTCCAATAGCCTCTTCCCATTTGGGGGGATTCTGCAACATTCAAAGAGAACATAATCATACAGTGATCAGAGAATTCCACCTCTACCACCTCTAAAGGTGAAAAAGTAGTCTCCTCCTTTAAATAAAACCTGTCTATTCTAGACCTAATCTGACTACCTCTATAATAAGTGAAACCACCGTGGCCTGGGGTGTGCCTAATGTGGACATCCACCAGGCGAGCCTCGCTAGCTATGCTATTCAGGGATACACTATCATAAGCCAGCCGGTTTCTGGCGCCTCCCCGGTCTTGGGACCTAGTGACTGTATTAAAGTCCCCGCCAAAGACCACCTGCCGACTCGTAAAAAGGAAAGGTTTGATCCTCATAAAGAGACGCTTCCGATCCCACCTGGTTTGGGGACCATAGATGTTTATCAGGCGAAGCTCTTGACCCTTCATGAGGACATCTAAAATCAAACACCTCCCCATTTCTAACTCAATCACTCGTCGGCTTTCTACTGGTGCGGTAAAAAGAACCGCCACTCCGCTATACGGCTCAGCCGCAAGAGACCAATATGATGGACCACGCCTCCACTCCTTTTTTGCTTTATACACAGCCGCCAAATCTGGGAGCCTGGTCTCTTGCAAAAATAAAATGTCAGCTTCAACCCGGCTGAGAAAATCAAAGGCTGCAAACCTAGCCGCATCCGATTTAATACTGGCGACATTAATGGTCGCCAGCGTCAACGGAGTGAGTGCCGCCATACAGAGTGATTAAGTTAGACGGCCTTCTTCCTTCCCTTCCCCTTCTTATTCTTTTTCTTACCCCTCTTGGGGCTACCCCCTAAGGTGGCACGATCTCTTTTGAGAGAGACAGTGGTGTCCATCTCATTAGTCACCACCGCCTCCCCCTTCGCACCACCCTTGTCATTCCCATTACCAGCGTCTGGACCCGCCCCACCTCCCGAGGACCTTGCATCCTCACCGGAGGGAGGCGCGGGCCCTTCCAGAGGCTCCTTCTCTTGCCCCTCCGGCTCCCCACCTTCAACCTCCTCCCCGGAAGAAGAGATCTCATCCAAGGTGAGGTACCGGTTGGAAAGATCCAGGGGAAGAGAGTCAGGATTAGAGAGGTCCAGGGGGGAGCTGGCTTTGCCTTCCACAGGCACTCTAGCCGGGCTAGATCTTTTTTTGGTCAGACGTTTCCTTCTTGTTCTTTTAGACTCTGTCTCACTCTCCTCTGTTGCACTCTCGTAGCAAGAGGACAGAGTCACCTCGGAACGGTCTAGTCTCCTGAGTTCCTCATTCACCTCGATATCCCCCAGGGTCTCAGCTCTAGGAGAGGCATTCTCTTGGGAGGGCACAGGCATCACCCCAGGAGGGGGTTCCACCTGCCCCCTCTCCATTTGACGCCTCTCCCTCCGTCTCTGCTGGGACGGGCTTTCTTTTCTCTTCATCGACCCCACTGCCCTGTCTCCTTCGCCAGCACTCGCCTCGGCAGTGGGGGCCTCCCGGCTCGCCTCTGCGCGTGCACGAGCCACGTTGGCGACAGAGCGAGGGCAACGACTGAACGGGTGCCCTAGCTCACCACACAGGTTGCATCTAATCTGCCCACAAGATGCAGCTAGATGGCCTTCACCCCCGCACAACGCGCACCTCTGCACTCGGCAGCTGGCGCTGAAGTGCGAAGGGCTGCCGCACTTGTAACACAGCTTAGGCTGCCCCCTGTAGAACACCATGATCCTATCCCGACCAAGGAAAGCAGATGACGGTATGTGGGAAACCGACCCCCCTGAATGTTTCAACTTAATCTGAAACGTCCAGGCACCCGACCAGATGCCAAACTCATCCAGGTTCTTGCTAGGAAGACCCTGGACGTCCCCGTACCTGCTCAACCAGGTCAAGATGTCAACACAAGAAAGTGACTCATTACGGGTCAGAACGGTCACCTTCTTGACCTCATTCTGGCGGGTTATCGCTTGCACAAAAAACCCCTGCCAGTCCGGCTGGTCTTTTGCCAGTTCATACCCAGACCAGAAAAGTTCAAGACCCTCTGGCCGGGCAAAACTGACATCAAACTCCCGGGTGCCATACGGATGTATCAGGGCAAAGATGTCACATGCCCTGATGCCCATCTGAAAGAGAAGCTCCGCCACCCTCTTCCTGGTAGGGCACGCTTCCTTGCCTCTCCATTTCAGACAGACAACATTCCGTCTGGCTGACCCAGGGCCGGTTGTGGGGGAGGACCAGGTGGTCTCGCCCCCGCCTTGCTCTCGGAAGGCCCGCAGGCCATGCCTGTCTATCCAGAAGGATAGATCCACCTGCTGCCCCCCTACTGTAATGGAATTCTCCCCTCTCCTAAGAGCCTCTAGAAGTTGCCGCTGCAAGTTACCGTCACCAGACATTGGTAATGGGGAGGACAATGGGGGCCGCCCCTCCCCCCCTGCGCCGGCGACCACACCAGCATAACTTCTGCCAGGCGTAACCGACGCAGGAGGGGCAGCCGGACCGGGCCCGCCCCCACCCCCCCCAGACCTATCTACAGCAGGTGTCACTCCAGACCCCTTTGAAGGGGCTACATGAGGCGCACCGGCCACTTGTACAGTGGTCGGCCGACCTCCAACATTCACCCCTCCATCAAGGCCCGGGGCAACACCACTAACATAAACCGTATTCACACAAGTGACCACTTCTTCAGTGGCCACTACCGCACTCTCCCCTCCACCCACACACACTGCTGGGCCAGAGGGGACAGAGGTCACTTTATTTGTTTTGTCCATCATTTCCTTGCTGGACACATTTTTAAAAGTCTTTCCTGATTTTTCGGGCCGGCGGGCTGTAGAACCACTGGTCCCAGCCACGCCGGCCTTATCCACTTGACGGACAGTAAAGGAGGGAGGGGCGGTGCGCACCACACTCGCATCAGGACCGCCCCCTCCCTCTCTGCCTACACACACGCTGCTTTGAGTTGCTTTGTGGATTTCCGAAGCCCCACCCCCTCCACCCCTGACCACTCCCACTGCGCTCCCACTCCCCGCCGCCACGACAATACCAGCGGAAGGGACCGAAGCGGAGCAGACCGGGACAGAGGAGACTGGAACCCCGGCAAGGACCTGGGCACACAACTTGGGAGGGGCGGAGGCAGCCACCTCGCACCCTCCCCCTGCAACTCCGGATCGGGATACCGCTGTACCCGCAGCCGCACCCCCTCCACCCACAGCCACCCCCGCCACCCCTGCCCCCCCGTCCCCCGCTGCCATGCCAAAACCGGCATGGGGGACTGCAGGGCGCACGGGAGCGGCAAAGCAGACCGGGGCAGAGGACGCAGACCCCAGGACAGGGATCCCGGCAACAACCTCTGCAAGGGGGGCAGTGGCAGCCACATCGCCCCGCCGCACCTCCATCCGGCACATGTCCAGTGCCCCAGCAGAGGCGGGCGGAGCCACCCGACCACCAACCATGCCCCCCTCGCCACTCGCCCCGGGAGCCTTCCTGTCTGGCCCCTCCTGCTTCTCCTCACCGCCCCTGTTACCGCAAACAGGGACGGCGTCCTGCACCATCTTTGCCACGTCTGTCTCCCCACTCCTACGCACCGGTCCCACAACAGAGACTGGGCCAGGGAGGATGGTGGGGTTCGTGCCCTGAGCTGGCTTTTCAGCTGGCCTAGGGCACGCAGGGTGGGTCACATAGACATACCTCACCTCTGGCTTTAATGTCTTTGCCTTTCTCTTCTTTCCTATTGGCTCATCTTCAGGTAATTCATTACCAAAACAAATGTCCTCACGAATTTTGGGGGACTCCAGGTGGCGTATCTCGGCCATAAGCTGCCCCCCAACTCCGCTGTTCTCACTGTACCCGCCTTCTTCATCGGAACTAGTGGGGGGCAGGCACACCTGCTCTGCGGTGATGCCAGTTTCCACAGGTTGCCCCCCCATGTCCGACTCTTCCTCCTCACTAGAGGAGTCATCTTCTTGCTGTTTTTGGTTTCCAGCCATTTCATTAAATCTTTTGTCATTCAGGAGCTTTTCCTTAAAGGGGCCACTGTTCTCCAGAATGGCCCCCATTCTTTCCTGCAGCTCTTTTATAACTTCTTTCAAGCCTTTTATTTTCCTTGTTATTTCCGGCTTGTTTTTTCTGGCCGCTTTGTCCACCTTCCCCCTCTCAAGCCTTAATTGCTCCCTCACCTTCTTGAGGGTCCAATTCGCCTCCTCGAACTCCCGGAGGTAGGCCGCGATCCGGGAGCTGTAAACGGCGATCAGTTCCCGGGGCTTCATGTCACCCCAGTCAGCCTCAACCGGAACCGGCCCATCCCCAGGAGCACTCCGCGTACCTCTTGGAGGGCTACTGTCCGCCCTCCTGGAACCGCCGGCGATGGACACGGCTTCACCTCCGGGGGCTGCAGGGGCCGCTGCACCACGACTCCTGCTGGATCTTCTGACCCCCGGGGCGGAAGATGGAACTGAGGCCGGTAGCTCACCTCCCCTACCTCCCGCCGGCCTACCCCGGGAAGCAGGATCCTGGGTCTTGAGTCGCTTCATAGCCCAGAACCCTACCAACTCCCTGGGGAGAGAGAGGCAGGGCCTGGGCTGGGATAGCTGGAAAAATCCCTGGAAGTCTCGTTAGCAATCAGCAGGAGCTCCTCCAGACACAACCACACCCGACCAGTGGCTCCTGCACACTGAGGATTACACCCGGTATACAGGACAGGAGAAGTGGTACTGTGCAGTGTATATATATATACAGAATAAGAGCAGATACTGAGGATTACACCTGGTATACAGGACAGGAGAAGTGGTACTGTGCAGTGTATATATATACAGAATAAGAGCAGATACTGAGGATTACTCCCAGTATACAGGACAGGAGAAGTGGTACTGTGCAGTGTATATATATACAGAATAAGAGCAGATACTGAGGATTACACCCAGTATACAGGACAGGAGAAGTGGTACTGTGCAGTGTATATATACACAGAATAAGAGCAGATACTGAGGATTACACCCGGTATACAGGACAGGAGAAGTGGTACTGTGCAGTGTATATATATACAGAATAAGAGCAGATACTGAGGATTACATCCAGTATACAGGACAGGAGAAGTGATACTGTGCAGTGTATATATATATACAGAATAAGAGCAGATACTGAGGATTACACCCAGTATACAGGACAGGAGAAGTGGTACTGTGCAGTGTGTATATATATATACAGAATAAGAGCAGATACTGAGGATTACACCCGGTATACAGGACAGGAGAAGTGGTACTGTGCAGTGTATATATACAGAATAAGAGCAGACACTGAGGATTACACCCAGTATACAGGACAGGAGAAGTGGTACTGTGCAGTGTATATATATACAGAATAAGAGCAGATACTGAGGATTACACCCAGTATACAGGACAGGAGAAGTGGTACTGTGCAGTGTATATATACAGAATAAGAGCAGATACTGAGGATTACACCCAGTATACAGGACAGGAGAAGTGGTACTGTGCAGTGTATATATATACAGAATAAGAGCAGATACTGAGGATTACACCCGGTATACAGGACAGGAGAAGTGGTACTGTGCAGTGTCCATATATACAGAATAAGAGCAGATACTGAGGATTACACCCAGTATACAGGACAGGAGAAGTGGTACTGTGCAGTGTATATATATATAGAGTAAGAGCAGATACTGAGGATTACACCCAGTATACAGGACAGGAGAAGTGGTACTGTGCAGTGTATATATATACAGAATAAGAGCAGATACTGAGGATTACACCCAGTATACAGGACAGGAGAAGTGGTACTGTGCAGTGTATATATACAGAATAAGAGCAGATACTGAGGATTACACCCAGTATACAGGACAGAAGAAGTGGTACTGTGCAGTGTATATATACAGAATAAGAGCAGATACTGAGGATTACACCCAGTATACAGGACAGGAGAAGTGGTACTGTGCAGTGTATATATATACAGAATAAGAGCAGATACTGAGGATTACACCCAGTATACAGGACAGGAGAAGTGGTACTGTGCAGTGTATATATACAGAATAAGAGCAGATACTGAGGATTACATCCAGTATACAGGACAGGAGAAGTGGTACTGTGCAGTGTATATATACAGAATAAGAGCAGATACTGAGGATTACACCCAGTATACAGGACAGGAGAAGTGGTACTGTGCAGTGTATATATACAGAATAAGAGCAGATACTGAGGATTACACCCAGTATACAGGACAGGAGAAGTGGTACTGTGCAGTGTATATATACAGAATAAGAGCAGATACTGAGGATTACACCCAGTATACAGGAGAGGAGAAGTGGTACTGTGCAGTGTATATATACAGAATAAGAGCAGATACTGAGGAACTCTTTTTAATTTTATACAAAAATACAAAAATTTGCCATAAAGTTTCCAAACAATATATAAAACAAGTATATACACTTACCCTACTGGCCCAGCTCCATGCAGACTATCTCATTCATACCTACTAAAAAGAGAAAATGAAACCTAGCCTAACGTAAACATCCGATCCGGCTGAACAGGGGCGGATTAAGTGCATGACAGGCCCGGGGCTGTCTACCCAACTTGCCACCCCCCCCCCCCTCCATTTTAGTTTAGTTTTTTTTTTTGTATGAAGAGGCTGCGGTGCTTTATGGGCGCCAGAGTCTCTTCTTAGGCCATATGACATCTTCAGACCAAAAAAAAAAATACCCCAAATTGGGTCCTAAACTGAAAAATGTGGTCGTCAAATTTAAAATACATATAATTGTAATAAAAAAGACATGGGGGAGAGTACAGCACCACATACCTCTTACATCCAGTGACATCTCCTGTCATGTAGACCTTCTCTTTCCTCTTCTCCTCCGTTAGACCCAGACCACCATGGCAAATTGTTTCAGCCGCATCTCGTCTCTACAGTTTGTAACACAGACACGTTAGATTTCTCAATTTTTCCATCAACCTCCTCATCCTGGTGTCCCCACAGTGTCATCCTGCTGCCACCCCCAATACTGTGCCCGTTGTGCTCCCCAATGCCCCAGGAACTATACTGCTGAAAAAATAGTGACCCTGATAGATATAATTGGGGTAATTTATCAAACTGGTGTAAAGTAGAACTGGATTTCCAAAAGAGCTGCCAAATATGAAAGGCTGAATCTGATTGGCTGCTATGGGCAACTAAGCCAGTTCTGCATTACACCAGTTTGATAAATTACCCCCAGTAATAATAACACCCTATATTGTGCTCCAGGTAATAATCCCTGTATAGTGTCCCCAGAAATAATAGAATTGCCCCTACAGTGCCTCCCCAATAGCAACACCCCCATATAGTAGTTTCCACCACAATGCCCCCACATAGTAATCCCCCCATAGTAATTTGCCCCAAACTGCCCCATATAGTAGTTTTCCTCCACACAGTAATTTGCCCCCACATAGCAATTACCCCACACTGTCCCCACATAGCAATTACCAGTGCTCCAGGTAATAATCCCTGTATAGTGTCCCCAGAAATAATAGAATTGCCCCTACAGTGCCTCCCCAATAGCAACACCCCATATAGTAGTTTCCACCACAATGCCCCCACATACAGGGAGTGCAGAATTATTAGGCAAGTTGTATTTTTGAGGATTAATTTTATTATTGAACAACAACCATGTTCTCAATGAACCCAAAAAACTCATTAATATCAAAGCTGAATATTTTTGGAAGTAGTTTTTAGTTTGTTTTTAGTTTTAGCTATTTTAGGGGGATATCTGTGTGTGCAGGTGACTATTACTGTGCATAATTATTAGGCAACTTAACAAAAAACTAATATATACCCATTTCAATTATTTATTTTAACCAGTGAAACCAATATAACATCTCAACATTCACAAATATACATTTCTGACATTCAAAAACAAAACAAAAACAAATCAGTGACCAATATAGCCACCTTTCTTTGCAAGGACACTCAGAAGCCGCCATCCATGGATTCTGTCAGTGTTTTGATCTGTTCACCATCAACATTGCGTGCAGCAGCAACCACAGCCTCCCAGACACTGTTCAGAGAGGTGTACTGTTTTCCCTCCTTGTAAATCTCACATTTGATGATGGACCACAGGTTCTCAATGGGGTTCAGATAAGGTGAACTAGGAGGCCATGTCATTAGATTTTCTTCTTTTATACCCTTTCTTGCCAGCCACGCTGTGGAGTACTTGGACGCGTGTGATGGAGCATTGTCCTGCATGAAAAGCATGTTTTTCTTACCTTGCAGACTTCTTCCTGTACCACTGCTTGAAGAAGGTGTCTTCCAGAAACTGGCAGTAGGACTGGGAGTTGAGCTTGACTCCATCCTCAACCCAAAAAGGCCCCACAAGCTCATCTTTGATGATACCAGCCCAAACCAGTACTCCACCTCCACCTTGCTGGCGTCTGAGTCGGACTGGAGCTCTCTGCCCTTTACCAATCCAGCCACGGGCCCATCCATCTGGCCCATCAAGGCTCACTCTCATCTCATCAGTCCATAAAACCTTAGATACATCAGTCTTGAGATATTTCTTGGCCCAGTCTTGACGTTTCAGCTTGTGTCTTGTTCAGTGGTGGTCGTCTTTCAGCCTTTCTTACCTTGGCCATGTCTCTGAGTATTGCACACCTTGTGCTTTTGGGCACTCCAGTGATGTTGCAGCTCTGAAATATGGCCAAACTGGTGGCAAGTGGCATCTGGGCAGCTGCACGCTTGACTTTTCTCAGTTCATGGGCAGTTATTTTGCGCCTTGGTTTTTCCACTCGCTTCTTGCGACCCTGTTGACTATTTTGAATGAAACGCTTGATTGTTCGATGATCACGCTTCAGAAGCTTTGCAATTCTAAGAGTGCTGCATCCCTCTGCAAGATATCTCACTATTTGTGACTTTTCTGAGCCTGTCAAGTCCTTCTTTTGACCCATTTTGCCAAAGGAAAGGAAGATGCCTAATAATTATGCACACCTGATATAGGGTGTTGATGCCATTAGACCACACCCCTTCTCATTACAGAGATGCACATCACCTAATATGCTT
>NW_025334386.1:0-81487 GCF_014858855.1 Bufo gargarizans
TAGATATTTGGAAAGAATTTTCTCTATCATTGGTCGCCGCTCCCCTGGGTCACCTAGTATTTCCGGAGACTTGTCCTGTACTGTGACTGTGCCCCCCCCACCCCTCCAGCTCTCGCACTTGTCAGGCGGCTGAAACGTCTCACACAGACTTCATTTGGCGACATTTATTTTCAATTACAAAATTAGAGACCAGGGGCGACCTCCCCAACCCCCCCCCCGCACGGGACTCATGATGAACGCTTCACATGGTTGTAGAGATTAAAATAGATCCGTCTCACCCCAGGTAATCCCCCCACCTTCATGAGACCCTCCTTCATACCGAGGCCACAATGTCACCACTATGCTCCGCAGGCTGCAACCTGCTCTTCACTGCAGACCTGTGAGATGAAAATTACTGTGTGTCCCCCTTTAAGAAGAGGACTGCGAGATTGGGTACACATCAACTCAGCGGACTGTATCATACAACATAAGATTAGATACACAGCTCAGCAGACAGTATCACACAGGATAGGATTAGATACACAGCTCAGCAGACAGTATCACACATGATAGGATTAGATACACAGCTCAGCAGACGGTATCACACAGGATAGGATTAGATACACGGCTCAGCAGACAGTATCACACAGGATAGGATTAGATACACAGCTCAGCAGACTGTATCACACAGGATAGGATTAGATACACAGCTCAGCAGACAGTATCACACAGGATAGGATGAGATACACAGCTCAGCAGACAGTATCACACAGGATAGGATTAGATACACGGCTCAGCAGACAGTATCACACAGGATAGGATTAGATACACAGTTCAGTAGACAGTATCACACAGGATAGGATTAGATACACAGTTCAGCAGGCAGTATCACACAGGGTAGGATTAGATACACAGCCCAGCAGACAGTATCACACAGGAGAGGATTAGATACACAGCTTAGCAGACAGTATCACACAGGATTAGATACACAGCTCAGCAGACAGTATCACACAGGATAGGATTAGATACACAGCTCAGCAGACAGTATCACACAGGATAGGATTAGATACACATCTCAGCAGACAGTATCACACAGGATAGGATTAGATACACAGCTCAGCAGACAGTATCACACAGGATAGGATTAGATGCACAGCTCAGCAGACAGTATCACACAGGATAGGATTAGATACACAGCTCAGCAGACAGTATCACACAGGATAGGATTAGATACACAGCTCAGCAGACAGTATCACACAGGATAGGATTAGATACACAGCTTAGCAGACAGTATCACACAGGATAGATTTAGATACATCAGGAGTTCACTTAAATACAACAGATAAATAAACTGTATCTCACAGAATAAGTTTGGATACAAAGTCTTATCAGCCAGTGTCACTCACCATAGGCTTAGATACATTGATACACTGTCTCCTCATGACAGTATGGCACATGGTAGGCTTAGATACAGGATGCCACCTTACAGTATCACACCTGATGGGGGTCACCTCAGTACCTATGTATAAGGCAGGAGGACCCGCTCCCTTCCTGCAGTATGGCTGAGACTCCATAACCCCCATCATTCCACACGGCCATGCCGTAGACACGTAACAATGGTGATTCATGGAGATTGTCCATCATTTGGGGGGTCTCTGCTGATTCCCCACTCTGTCCCCAGGTCCCCGGGCTGCGCCCTCCTGTAATCATTACACCCTGCATTGTCCTCCGGGTATTGTCCCATTAGCACTCTATTCTCTTTGTACTGGTCTTCTTCATCTACAACCCCCTCTGTGTTCTCCGCAGCCATCACTCCCACCCCGAGGCACGGCATTGTTAATCATGTTCTATATATCTACTCATTCTATAATCTATTATCTATATGTCTAGCATCTATATCTATTATCTATATAGCTATCACCTATATCTATTATCTAGATATCTATCACTATATCTATTATCTATCTATTATCTATATACTATCATCTATACTATTATCTATTATCTATCATCTATATCTATTATCTATATATCTATCTATTATCTATCTATCTAATATCTCATATCTATCTATATCTATCATCTATCTATTTTCTATCTATAACTATCTATCCAGGTCTAGCTTGAGTCATGCAGCCTAGATTGTATTTTCTTACACCACTATTTACCAATCTCATATCTATTATCTACGCACAATTTAATTTAATAAAAATTCAGCAGCGCTCCAAACATGTGAAAATGAGATGGAAACAGATATTTATATAATTATTTATCATCTATTTGTATCAGTATATCTAGATATCTACTGTATCTCATTACTTATTTAGCTGTCTGTCTAGATTCATCCGCCCTGCACTGTCCTGTCACTTACAAACACTATTTACCAATCTCATATCTATTCAAATCATGTACATATTAGAAGAAGCATTAAAATGTAAGGTTTAGAGATAGATAGATAATATATTGATAGATAGATATTAGACATTAGATATAATAGATAGATATGAGATGATAGATAGATAATAGATAGATAGTAGATAGATAGATAGATAGATAGATAGATATGAGATGGATAGATAGATAATAGATAGATAGATAATAGATAGATGATAGATAGATAGATATGAGATAGATAGATAGATAGATAGATAGATAGATATGAGATAGATAATAGATAATAGATAGATGATAGATAGATAGATATGAGATAGATAGATAGATAGATATAGATAGATAGATAGATAGATAATAGATAGATAGATAGATAATAGATAGATAATAGATAGATAGATAATAGATAGATAGATAGATAATAGATAGATAATAGATAGATAGATAGATAGATATGAGATAGATAGATAGATAGATAGATAGATAGATAGATAGATAGATAGATAATAGATAGATAGATAGGAGATAGATAGATAGATAGATGCAGCCTGTGTCTTCTGGCAGGGACCATACAGTCCAGGAGGCGCAGTCCCTCGTCCCTCCTCAGGCTCCTCACCTCTTCTGGTGACACCAATATTCCCAGGTCCCAACAATCACATCTCTTCACAAAAAGTTCCCAAAACTTCTGCACAAGTGAAGCAGAGAGGAGCGCCGCGGCGGAGGAACTCACCATGGTGTCTGCAGCCCCAGCCGGGTCCTGTGCAGTGAAGGTGGTGACTCCTCTGTGAGGGGAAGGATCCTTCCAGGCTGCAGATAAACCCAAACTTCCCACAGCCTCCCGTAAGTCCCAGAGAGCAGAGCAGGCAGGGTGCAGCTCCAGAGCCGGGGCAGCAGTCAGCAGCACTGTGCGCAGGAGGACGCTGCTGCCAGCTACAGGCCAGTCTGCGGCGGCTCAGGCTGCCGACCTCTTATATGCTCCGCCATTGGCTTTGATCACAGGATGATGTCAGGCGGCATTACCATAACAAAGGCCCCGGATCTGCGGCTACAAATGGCTGTTTGATGTATTCAGTGAATGTGCAGATTCCTCAGCACCAGGAGAGGGGAGATGCGATGTGCTGCAGGGTGGGGGGCTTCTGTATCCATCTATAGGGAGCAGGGCCCCTCAGAGCAGCTTCCTGACACCAGGGGCCCCCACAGTGCAAGAAGTGACAGGAGGAGCTGTAATAATTATACCCTGTTAGTCTTATATTATTCAGATAGATAATGAGATAGAATTATCTATATAAGAATAAACATATATTTGTATTTCTATCAAATATGTAAATTTATAAAAATCTATCTAAACATTTCATTTTATATCTATCTCATTAATCTATCTATCTCATTAATTATCTATCTATCTATCTATCTATCTATCTATTATCTATCTATCTATCTATTATCTATCTATCTATTATCTATCTATTATCTCATATCTATCTATTATCTATCTATCTATTATCTACCTATCTATCTATCCATTATCTATCTATCTATCTATCTATCTATCTATCTATCTATCTATTATCTATCTCTTATCCATTATCTATCTATCTATCTCTTATCTATCTATCTATCTATCTATCTATCTATCTATCTCTTAATCATTATCTATTATCTATCTATCTATCTATCTATCTATCTCATTGTCTATCTATCTATCTATCTATCTATCTATCTATCTATCTATTATCTATCTATTATCTATCTATCTATCTCTTATCCATTATCTATCTATCTATCTATCTATCTATCTATCTATCTATCTATCTATTATCTATCTATTATCTATCTATCTATCTCTTATCCATTATCTATCTATCTATCTATCTATCTATCTATCTATCTATCTATTAGCTATCTATCTAGTAACATTGTTGGGTGTGAGTTCAGCCTAAGGGTATGTTCATACATAGCGGATACTTTGCCAATTTTCGGTCCCAGAAAACCTGCAGCGTTTTACAGGACCAGCAAAGTAAATGCGTTTTTACCAATTTTCATCCATGGAAAGCAGCAGCCGCAGCGCGCGGTGCGGCAGATCTGCCACCTGTCAGGTTATTGTGGGTTTCATCTTTTGTAAAGAGTGAAATCGCAGCAAAATCAGCAACGATATCTGCAAGAAAAGTGCACTATTTTGGTGCATTGTTTTCTGCTACTGACTTCCTGCAGAAATGCTGCCGCGTCTCAGTCAGGTGTGGACGTTCTCTGGGGATCCCGGCGCTCACAAATTTTGTCTGGCGTACAAATAAAAAAAAAAACAACACAAATCCATGCAGTTTTTTGACTACTTGCATTTTCGTACAATTTTTTTTTTCCATACAGTGTGTTTTGCCCATTGGCGTTTTCTTCATAGCGTTTTTCTCCTATGGAGGTGATGTGAAAACTACTGCAAAACCGCCAATGACTCCAGCATGCGGTGTATAAAAACAAAAACAAAGAAAGGCCCAAAAAAATGCAAACTAATGAAAAAAAATGACAGGAGCAAAAGGAGCAAAAAAAAAAAAAACCCCAACAGTGCAGCAAAACACCACTAAAAGGCCATGTGTGCGCTCACTCTTAGGGCTCATGAACGTATTTTCTTTCCGTGCCCGTTTTTTTTTAGGACCATATGCAGAACCATTCACTTCAATGGGTCCGCAAAAAATGGAAGTTACTCCGTGTGCATTCCGTTTCCATATGTCCGTATTTCCGTTCCGCCAGAAAATAGAACATGTCCTATTATTGTCCGCATTACGGATAAGGATAGGACTGTTCTATTAGGTGCAGCTGTTCTGCAAAATACGGAATGCACACGGACGTCAGCCATATTTTGCGGACTGCAAGATACATACGTTCGTGTGCATGAGCCCTTAGACCGATGCCGTTCCATCAGTCAGAAACAGTTGACGGGTTTCTTACGCCTAACATAGGCGGTATGCCAGTCCTTCCTCCGTAGTTTTCCTTTTTGTGCTCACTCCCGGCTGTGGCTCAAAAAAAACTGCATAAAACCAGCCTGTGTGGATCCCGCCTTAAAGGACTGTAAAATATACTATCAGATCAATGTAAAAGCTTCCAGGACACTCTCACCTGTGGATAATTCTTCTTCTCATTATTACTATTATTACTCCTCCATTATTACTTTGTATTTTTATTTTATTTAAATGATTTAGAATTTTTTAATCACTTTTTACTGTTTATTATAGACTATACATTTTTACTATACAATATAAGGGCTCGTTCACACGAACGTTTTTTGCGTTCCGTATACGGTCCCATCCATTTCTATGGCTCCGCAAAAAAAAAAACGAAATGTACTCCGTGAGCATTCCGTTTCCGTACGTCCGTATTTCCGTTCCGCTACATTTTGAGTCTTGTCCTGTTATTGCCCGCAAATCACGTTCCGTGGCTCCATTTAAGTCAATGGGTCAGCAAAAAAAAAAAAACGGAACACATACGGAAATGCATCCGTATGTCTTCCGTATCCGTTCCATTTTTGCGGAACCATCTATTGAAAATGTTATGCCCAGCCCAATTTTTTTTTCTATGTAATTACTGTATACTGTATATGCCGTACGGAAAAGCGGAACAGAAACGGAAACACAACGGAAAAAAAAAACGGAACAACGGATCTGTGAAAAACGGTCTGCAAAACAATGAAAAAGCCATACAGTCGTGTGAACAAGCCCTAATGCTGTATTTTTTTTTTTAATCTTTTCTTATATTTTTTATTTTTAGACTATTTATTTTACTATTTTTGGTATTTATATTACTATTTTACTATTACGTTATCCATACTTTTATACAGTTTTAGACCATACCAATATGAATGGTCAGATAGCCTGATACTGGAAAAATATTGATCTTTGGCTTTTAAATGGTAGTACAGTTTGTGTAGAGAGTAAATGTGCACAGTATACAGTGTTTCCTATCCTCACGGTGCAGCTTATCCAGGGGTGAACCTAGCCTTTCCTGCTGCCTGAGGCGAAAACTGAAATGCCCCCCCCCCATGCCAGTTTTTTAACCTAACCCCTTTGCCCACAATAAAAGCGCTCATGGCCCATGTCCCTTCCGCTGCCCCCCTCTTGCCCCTACCAGGTGCTCGCCTGGCCTCATTGGTGGTGCACCCCTGAGCCCATCAGCAGAGAGTGGTGGATATGGATTGCAATTTGGACTATCAGTGTCCTTAAGACAAGCCTGCCGAAGCACAGGACAAGAAGTGTTATCATGGGGGCAGAGGAGCTGCATGCATCAGGCACGTGACTTCAAGCACAGTAGTGTAGATGCAATTTATTTTCACGTGAGCATGAGAAATAGGTGCATGGTCCCTTTAAAAAATTCCAAGTGTGCATGGAAGTTCTTAAAGGGACCACACATCAATAATGTAGCTATTTTTAGGGCTGTGCATGAGTCAGAGAGAGAGATAGCGATTTGTCCAAGGTCATCAGAAGCTGACACTTAAGTGCTGGTCTATTAAAAAGGAATCAACATAAGTACATGATCCACTAAAAAGGCATCACTGCCTGTCAGGGAGAGAGTGCAGACGCCGCGGGGTGAACAGAGACCAAGAGGAACAATCCTGCGCTGACACTGATAAATCTGCACTAAAAAAAAAGTTTTTAAAAATGGTAAAAATTTGATATTTTTAAAAAATATCTAAATTTAAATACAGTTATCATGCCCATTGGGGTTGCTGCCCAGAATTCCTTACAACCCTGGGTGCAAATAACCTAAAATTTACCTTCTAGTATTGATTCTTCTCTCCTTCTGCACTTCCTAGGTGTCAGTGATCACCGTAGCTCTTGCGTTTTATTCATGCACCAGGAAGATGAGGATGAACAGGGTCCTTTTAAATTTCAAGGTTTAATGTTTAACCCGCCGATAAAACTCCTGGTCGCAAGATTGAATGATATAAGAGAATCATTTAAAGGAATGAGAATGTGCTTACCTTATACCATAGGGAAAGGTGTTTCAAGGGTAAAGTCAGATCCCGAAACGCGTCTCATGTGCCGCTTGCAGTCAGTCGGCGACCTTTGTATTTTGCAAAAGGCAACAAAGTGTCTCCTAGTAAAAAAAAACAAAAAAAACGAATTACCGGTTAATGATTTGCATTTACATCTGAACAGCGTGCAGGCATAAAACGTGACCCAGGAGGGGCGCTGCATACACGTTACACGGAGGGACATGCCGTACAGGGGCTTATGAAACGCGTGGGGTAATCATTAACATGCAGCTCGGCAGTGGTAGATTGTACAATATGGATGCAGTATTATTCCAGTTCCACTCCGGAACTGCAAAATTGCAAAGTGATACAGCGATATGTATAGGTGGTCCATAGAGGGCGCTATATGCATCCATAGAACTGGGATGCGTTGGGTACGCCTCATATTGCCCATTGAATAGTATTTATGCGCTGGGCTATAGGTATATAGGAGTAGCCAGGCTGAATTTGTTAGTGAACTGTTTGAACTAAGAATACATCAGCATGGACTGCACCAAGTGACAAACTCGGCTCTGCTGCCTTGGAAAACCTAGCTCCACTACATCAGTCTATATCTGTCCAAGTGGGCTATTTACTACCTAAAAGGTGTGATTTTTTTTGTTTTTGTTTTGGTCACTGACTAAAACACTAGAATCACGGCAGTCGCAGCAGTGCCACCTATAGGCCCAAGGAGAAATCTGCCAAGGTAAAGGAGAAGCAGATTAAATAAATAAATGATTGAAGCTAATGAAAGGTGGGTACTTTTTAATATGTCCACAGAGCACAGAACAGTTGCAGGGGTGCAGAGTCTGACACCTCATTTGCATGCTGTGTCAGTCTGCACTGTAGCTGTAGCATGCTATTCATGCACCAGGAAATGTTCATATGTTTCCTTTTTTATGTATCCCTTTTCTTAAGAAATCTAGAGAATAATCACCCAGCTTTTCCAGATTCCTGAATCTGCCTGGTGATGCAGCATTACGTCCGGGTTTCGTGCGTTTAGGAAAGCTGGGTGATAGAAGAAGGACTTTTTTATCTCTCCTGCGATGACCGTAAAGAATATCAGATGTAAAGCGGCAAGAACCCTGGGTCAGTCCTGCATTTTTGGGTCTGTTCGCCCTTCGCCTTCTGACAATCGGCACGTTCTCTCTCTCTCCAGGCTGCTCAGTAATGCAGAGCACTCAGAACCAGTCAGATGTCTCCTCCCTGCCGCTCCTCCTCCCCTCTCACAGGGATAAAGACCTGCAGCTGCATCCCCCTCCTGTCTTTTATTTAATGTATTACGCTAGATGGACTTTTTGGTGACCTAGAAGGTTTCAGAAATCGGATGGCACTTTCCACTAATAACATAGTCTCATACATGGGTATACCTGTACTGGTACTACTTGTGGTGCTTTCATGGGCATCAGTTGCCCATGCCCGACACCGTCCCGCTCGCCCGGGTAGGCACGGTTTCCGCTTCACTCACCTATCATCTTCTTCCAGCTGGAGCCTTCTGTTTCTCAACAGGTTGCAGCCTTCCTCGGTCCTCTGCCCGTAGGGTTGTGCGCTGTTCTTGGCGCTCTAATTCACAGCAGCCAATTGATACTTAAGGCACCTTCGCCTATGGGAGGGTGTCTGAGCAACAGGTTCATAGCTTATTAGTTTCCATTAAAGGTGTGCTATATTGGTTTGTCTGCCCGATTACAGGATTATGTTGGTCCACTGCCTGGCTTCTGTATTGACCCTTCTCTGCTTGCCCTGACCTCAGACTGTTTACCGTATTGCTTGTACTCTGCCTGCCTTGACCTTGTCCTTTCTCCGACTATGATTTTGCTTGACTCCTTGGTGCCCTGCTCTAGTGTCTCTGACACCCACGGGTCAGCTGTGAACTACAGAGGGACTACTTCAGGAGGTAGAAGCCTGGTGGTTCCCCTGCAGCAAAGTCCAAATCCCTGTATAGGGGTTAGAGGGTGAATAAAAGAGGACTTCCAGGATAATATCCTTAGGATTAGCCCCAAGCCAAATCTGTTGGTTGACACAGTGTTTCCACACCTACTGCCGTAACATCCAGAATGTCCTATCTTCTGGTTGGGCCCTATAGCCTTCTCATTGATCTTGATTTCTCCGATTACCTCCATCCATCTCATAGCTATCTGCTCCGTATAGCTCAGTGATACTATATGTGAGTAATATCTCTTTACACATTGTCAGATCTTTCCATGACCCTTGTATATGGGCCTGGACTACCTGTGGGCTGTAGGACGCCACAAAAGCAGTATTTGATCGTGGACACCATCTGTCACAGCAGGGACAGAGTTATAAACCATTGCCCGGGTCACTTGTTGTCAGCTTTTTAAAGTCTTTTTATCTTTATGACTTGTTACAATGTAACACAAGTATTTCCTATGTGGTCACATGTCACCAGAAGGGCTCCACGCACCAGGGTCTGTGTCATCTGCATCGGCACTGAGATCCATGGAACGTGGGTTGTAGAACATTTCCAGAACGTCATTGAGAATACTTGAGAATGACTTATTCACTGGAGATTAGGAAGAAGAGCCGTGTTTAGAAAAATGCAACTATCCCTGGAGATTACAGCATTGATTAAAAATGTACTTCTCTTCCTTCTCTAGTGTCCCACAATATCATTCTCTAAGACTTCTTGTAGGGGGAAACTACAGCTGTTCACCCTGATTCGTGAATAGAATGCGAGAGGCGAGCTACGGTGAAGACTAACACACAAGCAGAGCCATAGGTGAGAGGGAGTCATCATGAGATATAAATCTGCTTTACTCTACGGATTCCTATGGGCTCCACCAGTAGGCCCTTGGATCTGCTTTGCCATACGTTGGTGCCATCCCTCAACAGAAAGCTGAATTGCAACACTGCATGTTTCATCTTCCCATCTAGAAAGAGGTTTACTCCTATTACTGTGATGTGGTGGAAACCTGCTACGACAGGCTCTGCAGATCATTCCCCTTCTGAAATACTTTGTGCTGCAGGGAGTCCTTGTTCCTTCCACTATATGACTCCTAACCATTCACCTTCCACCCCTCTCCATTCTCCTACTGACATCACGAGGGGAATGTCCCCGTCACATGCAGTCCTGTCCTCACAGTAGTATACAGGTCACTACCGCCCCAACAAGGTCAGATCAGAAAAATAATCATTCTGAAATACTCTGTGCTGCCAAGAATAACCTGCATCTTCTGCTACCTGTCAACTGGGCCAGGCAATTTTCTCCATTCTTCTCTTCATCGACAAAGCCACAGTCCCATGTTCCACACATCAACTCAACATCAGTAACCTCTGCTAAAATACTCTGTACTACTGGGACGAAAGTGCACTATCTCAACTGGACCTCATGATTTTCTTTATCCTTATGTCCTGATAAAACCTTTGTCACATGGTCCAGTCATCAACACATGTGCAGTGACCCAGTGGATCACTGTAAAATAAGCTAATTTGGTGCTGAATGGTTAATGTACTGTGTAATCCCACATGGCTGAATATAGGCAAGCAAATAGTTAACATCTGGCAGCCATCTGGTAAACCTGCCAGAGTGATGTGCTGGTCGTTCCACTGTCTGGTTAGTTTTGCCTAGGTTAGAGTATAGTCTGGTTTGGGCTGTGGATGAGACTATAGCTTGTAAACTAGGCAGAAGCTGATAGCATTGAAAGAAACATTTTTTCTCCTGGAAAAACACCAATCCTGTGGAGTGAGGAGCTACCAGAGCAAAATCAGTTATGCTAGAGGAACCCCTGAGGGAAGCAGAAGAGACATCTGCAGACTGTTCATAATCACAAGGAACTGAGCATGATAGCAAAGATAACACTTGTTTATGGCTATGGACTTTGCTGCTTGCGGAGAGGGTATATCGCTTTTACCGCCCCCAACACATTTATATAATGGATTGGCCATCCGTTTGAAGACCTGCACCCCCACTGTGGGAACTGTACGCCTGTGATCAATTTGGGAAGATTGCAAAGTGTTTGGAGAGATACTCAAGGACTACTACTGCCATCATTGCTGCTGCCTATACACAGCCAATGGAAAAAGTAAGCTCTGTAAAATAATTAAACTGTGCCTGTTCTTTACCTCCACCATCCACCAGGCCCTGTTCCTAACCTCCTGCCTTGCACCCTACCAAACATCCACCATCAAGTGCACCCCACCTACACCAGGCAGGAGCCCCCAGAGCCCAGGGAGTTCCCCAAGGGAAGACGTGTGCACCTTTCTATTCACTGCACAGCCTAGGGAGAGCCAGCGTGAGGACTGCCACTGTGAACTGTGGGTACTATAACCACTATCATAGCGACTACCACTGCTCCCATCCTCGCCTCTCCTCCGGGTTGCTGCACATGATTGGACAGATTAATGGCTTTTACACGCTCAGTGGACTCTCCTGAAATATTTTGTGCTGCAGGGAGGACCATACACCTTTCGCTGTCTTTCAACTGGACCTCACAATTTTCTCCATTCTATGCTTCATGATGTGAAATATTCCGAGTCCCACAGTCCAAAACATCTACACTTGAGAGGACAGGTCACCGCCACAGCCTACATGATCAGCACACCACCCTTCTCCTGAAATACTCTGTGCTGCTGCACCCTGCACTGTGTAAGTCTCAGTGTCTGACCTCCCCGTGGCTCTGTTCTCCTCACCTTCTAAGCAGTCTGTTCGCATTAGAGTGGGCGTATCAGTGGCCACTGTCATGTCCGGCACTTTCGATCATGATGCTCATGATTCACATTTTACAGAAGAAAACCTGAAAAGCGTCCAGACATCTGTGGAGAAATCCAGTGTCAGCCTCAGGTTGTGTCAGTTTGTGATATATAGATGTAATCATACGGAATCACACCTTGGACAATATAACATTTATTACCGTTTTACCCCAAACGTCTTATGAGATGCGTGCTTCCCATTATGTCCACAGCACTCTACATGTCGTGTCATAAATTCTACCGTCTTATCTGGGGGAACCAGTCGGACATCTTCTTGAGGCATATATACCAATTATCCAGACGCACATTTTAAACATCTGCTGGATTCCTGCAGGTTCTTCCATCGTAATTGTGACTTTACCATGCGCCAAAATTTTAATATTGGAAAAGTCGTAAATTCACACGTAGCGGTCTCCGTAGTTCAGAAGAAGCAAATCCAAGTTTTTTCCTGATAATTCAATTAAATATTGATTTTATCCATACGGCAGGTGTACAATGTCTTCCAAATGTTCCACTGTTGGGTGTTTGGCTCTAGATCTAATGCACATCTGAGAAGTTTCTGGGCCCTGATGCAAAATCTCTTACAGGACCCCCACCCGACCTTTGTTAATGATGTCCTCTTATGTGTCCAAAGGACCACTGTGTGCCTTCAGGAGTCAAGGCCTGATGGATGCCCTCATAGTACCGATTCATGTCATAGCTAGGGTGTATTCACGTCATATTTTTGGTTCATGTATTTGCCAAAATTTGGAAGCAAATTTTACCCACAAATTTTCAAGTAAGAGTGCGCAAATATAGAGGAGAGAGAAGAGCAAAATTTAACATAGCCACTCCATGGAGGTTGTCAAAGCCACCATAACCCCTTCTTGGGAGGACAAGGCGCTTGTTTCTGTTCTCTTACCTTTGTCAAAAGATGACACAAGAAAGATGGTCAGTCATTGCCCTTGTTATCCTAAACAACAGGGGTTGCCTCAGGTGAGATCGAACCACCCATGGAGACAAGGACTGGGGTCAACCTGTGCTGGGTGTATGCATGTCTTTGGTGGGTAAGACATATTTCCTGAGCAGTATTTTTTTTTTTAAGAGACAGTAGGAAGACAAGGTTAGGTCCCTATACTTTCTTTTTTCATCCTGTAAGTGGTGTGTCCTTCATTTTCACCCCAAAGCCATTTGAGCTTCCAAGAAATCTGGTGCCCCATGGTGATAATTTGAGTCCAGGGCTATTCCAGACTTCTTAGTTCTTGAAGACATTCCAGAGCTTCTTTGTTTCTTAGTTTTTGGCTTCCAGTTGTTGTTTCATTAATCCTTAGGTTTGCCCAAACTACACAACAGATTTCTCCTATAGTAACACCTCCTGGAGTTCCTGGTGCAATCCAGTACCTGCCCTAGTAAGTACATTTCTGTTAGAAGGCATCACTAAAGCTAAAGTTATGGGGTAATCCTTGAACAAGACCTTTTTGACCACTGGTTATCCATAAGACTTAAGGTGGCCATATGCCTTAGCTGAATGTTGGCTTAACTGGCTGATTTCGGATGCCTAGTCAAGAGTGCATGTGTGTGAGGGGTCATTAGGAATAGCTCTTGGCCAAACATGACAGCTTTCTAAAGTTTATGGCCACCGTTTCCAGAAAAGCAGCACTTAATTTGCCTTGTCCAGGAGGTACCAAACAGGCGAAAAAAATGGTTTTCAACTAGACATCTCAAACATTTTTAAATATTTTAGGTTGCATAGACTATTAGTTAGGCTAGGTCAACTAGTCCTACTGAAGTGGAAGAGGGAATGGACATTTCCTAAATATATCTTGAGGGAATAGTCACTGCGTGACATTCTGATAAGATTATCAGCTGTCCACATACTTTGCTCTTTACTTGTAATGGAAGTTGTAATGTGACGTGTCTGTACAATCTACTAACTGCAGGGAACTCAATTTTGACTCTTGATAACCAAATACCACTTCTCTGTGTCTTCTCTTCTGTTTTGATCTCCTTAATTAATCCATCAATTTTAGTTGTCCTTTTCTCATTCAAATCATCCAATGTAAATTTATCTTCTTGGGTGTTAAATTGAGGTTCCTTGGGCCCAGCAGGATATGTTATCAGTAAGGTCTAATAGGTTATTTGTGATTCATCCCATAAAAAAAAGGTCCTAATGGCAAGTGATTAGTAGATTCTCTAAGCCACAGTTGGTTTGATGCTGGCTACACTGGGGTGTGGAGTCTTAGGGATCTCCCTGTTCTTCACCTGTCTTTAACACACAAAATAAGTATAGACTTTCCTGACTGAATCCCCAGGTCACGGTCCCCAGCATAGTCATTAGCTGGTGGCAGTAGTGCCGATGAAGCAGTAGCATAGTCAGAAATGGAGCCAAGGGTCATCAGCAGGTGAGCAGACAGGATGTGACAAGCCAGAGGAACAGATGGGAGTGTAGTTAAGAGACAATCAAGGGTCAGGACCAGAGGTGGAACAAAAGATACAGAGTGAACAATTCCAAGGGCAAGGCAGAAGCGATATCTAGGAACAAGGCCAACTAGATCAATCAAAAGTGATATTCGAGAACAAGGCCAATCAAGGTTAATAAAGAGTGATATTTGGGAGCAAGGCTGATCATAATATGTCCAGAATGAGATAAAGGATCAGTCGGAATTTTTCTATGTCAATTATACAGTATTTCAGTTTGAACTGGTCATGGATCATTTGATGGTTTTCCTTGCTCAGCACAATGGTTGGCATCCCTGGGAAGCCCCAGTGGTTTATTCATGATACTTAAAATAATGTTTATTTATAAAGTGCCAACATATTCCAAAGCGCTTTGCAATCAGAGGGTTCATGTACGCTTACTTCTGATGGAGACAAGATGGAAAGGACATAAAAGAACATAACAAGGTGATGTTAGAAAACTGCCCATGATGATGGAACCTCTATGCAGCAACCAGTCTCCACTGACTAACCAGGGCAGGTATGGACTTGTTTGAATTCCCAGTCCACGGTCTCTCTTGTAGTCATTCATTGGTCGTTCAAGAGCTGCAGAAACCAAAGGTGAATACCAGGAAGACAGTCATAGTTGGACAAAGTTCTCGGGGATTTTCAAGTCATAATTGGATCCATTACGTAGCCGATTTTGATGAAAGTTCATTGCCATATTCTGGTTATACACCAACCAGACGCTCAGAAGAGGGTTGGCAAGCGATATCCCTTTAAATATGTTTGATGGGTGACAACATTGAGCCATGCCATTGCCATGGTTAAGTTCTGGGAACCAGTGATAAACGGCAGTGGAGAGAGGAGGTTGCCAGAAGAGACCAGGAGCATGGAACTGGACCATAGAGAGGTCAGTAAAAATCAACGTTCTTACCCACCACTTAGGAATGATTACTGTACCCGTCATGTTAATATAAAATGCAACTGGAATTGCCCTTTAAATTGCAAAAATTTCAGACTCCGTCAGTTCATTCATGGTGGGAGGGTGGGTGAGACATGATAAAATGCTGTCACTAGTACAATTCCTTGTACATCTAGCAGTGCTCAGATCCCCTGCCATGGAATGATGTTACTGGTAATTGTCTCAGACAAAAAAATAAAGATAATGGCGGGCTTAGGAGTGGAGGCATCACTCGCCACTTCTTACAGCAGACAGCACTAATCTCTTTCAGAGAAGCTGTGATTTACAGATTAATGCTGTCTGTTACGTCCAGTGGATTGGTGCTGGGAAGGAGGAGGGGGAAATGCTGCCACCGTAATACCAAAAGTATAATAGCATAGCCTAACAACGTGGAACACTCAGAGTATCTCTGGTATACCCATTGCATTTAGTTTACGGACCTGTAGTACCAATGTCTCCAAAAATGTACACATTTTTATGGAGTACAAGATGAGATCATTAGTTCAATGATGTAGGTTGAAGTTTATGGTCCAAATATGTCAATGAGTGGTAAATTCCAGGGTAGTCCTGTAAGTCAGATCTCGGCCAGTGGAAGTTTTTGGCGATGTATTTTGTGATGGACTGTGGTATTTGGTTCTGTTGGGGTGGTATAATGTGCTACAATATGGCATTGCTGGCCCTGCCTACTTGTGTTGGACCGACTACAAAATGGGGCCACTTTTAGGATCTTTTCCAGGACCACTTTAAGTTCCCAGTCCACTGGCACTCTGCCCATCCCCCACATGATATGTCTTTGATGAAGTACCTTTACTTTGGATAGGCACAGTAAAGTCCCTGACCTTCATTGCTTAGGTTGCGTTGTTGCCTCTATGGCAGGAACACCAGTTAGTAGAATGAAAGGTCTTGTATTATGATGGCCATCATGGTGTGAAGAATGATGTCCATGTGGATGACACAGAGTAAAGCATGCATGACCAGAGGCAAATGATTACGCCCATGAAACCAGAGTCAATAGCTCACAAAACTCTCAAAGGGGTTGTCTCATCTTAGACGTTGGTGGCATATTGATAGGATATGCCACCAATGTCACATAGGTGGAGGGCCCACCTCTGGGACCAGCACCTATCTTCAAAATGGAACCCCTGAAGTGAGCGGAGAGCAGCCGCACATGCACGAACCTCCTCCATTAATTTCTACAGGGCTTCCGAAAATAGTCGAGCTCCGGCAGCAATCCCATAAGAGTGAATGGAGCTGTGGCGTTGTGCGGTGCGCTATCCATTCATTTCTGCAAGACTTCTTCACTTTGGAAACGCCCATAAAAATGAATGGAGAGCAAGCCGTGCATGTGTGGTTCGCTCTCCTTCACTTTCGGGGGCGCGTTCTGGAGATAGGTGCAGGCTCCAAAGGTGACATTGGTGGCATATCCTAGAGCTGTCAATCAATGTCTCAGATGAGACAACCCCTTTGAAGGGTTTCTGTCACCAGAATTAACCCTATTAAACTAGCTGACATTAGCGATGTGCTAATGTCAGCTAAACCTAACTAGCCTATTCCTACTTTTTTCTATGCCCCCGTTACTCCAGAAATATAACTTTTATAATATGCTAATTAGCCGCTAGGTGCAGGGGGGGCGTTGTCCCTGCTCCTAGAGGCTCCGCTCTCCCACCTCTGGCCACGCCCTGCTACACTAGATTGACAGGGCCAGGCAGCCCTCATCTCCCACTGCCGACCCTGTGCGCTGGGGAAACCTTGCGCTGTTCAGTATCTGGCGCAAGCCGGCGAGCGCCCTTCACTCACTGCGCCTGCGCCGAATACTGAACGGCGCGAGATTTCCCCAGTCTAGGAGGTGGAGAATATCAGAACAATATATAATTGGGGGTTAATTGTGAAATTATCAGAGGTAAGTACTGACTAAGTTTTCTTCTGTCAAATATTGTTTTAAATCCATAATAGCATGCATGTATAATACAAGATAAGCATAGTATACGTAAATCCTGCCCAGTGTAATGTACAAATGACATGAGAAATGAATGTCTCTGTGTAGTGACATCTTCTGGTCATTGCGTGTATTGCATTTTTGCTCATTTTTGACTGTATAAAGCAGACTTAGGGTTCATGCACACGACCGTTGTTGTTTTGCGGTCCGTTTTGCACTGATCCGTTGTTCTGTATTTGAGGTTTTTTTTTCTTTGATTTAAGTCCTCTTCCATTCCGTTATTCCACAAAACGTATCCGTATGGTTTCCGTATGCGATCCGTTTTTTTGCGGATCGGAAACGGAAACAGTAACTTATTAATCATCAAACACATGAGCAATATGGGCTGGGCATAGCCTTTCTACAGTATGGATCCGCAAAATACACGGATGACACACGGATGTGTTCCATGTGCGCGTTTCATATTTTTTGCGGACCCATTGACTTGAATGGGGCCTTGTACCGTGATTTGCGGACACTAATAGGACATGCACTACTTTTTTGCGAAATGGAAATGGAATGCACACGGAGTACCTTCCGTTGTTTTTGCGGACCCATTGAAGTGAATGGTTCCGTATATGGTCTGCAAAAAGAAAACGGAACGGAACCGGAAAGAAAAACATTTGTGTGCATAAGCCCTTAGAAGGAGAAACAGTATACATAATATAAAAGGTAGAAAAAAAATAAATAATTTTTTTTTAAATGGGAAATAGATGGTTCAGCAAAAGCGGAACGGATACGGAAGACATACGGATGCATTTCCGTATGTGTTCCGTTTTTTTTGCGGACCCATTGACTTGAATGGAGCCAAGCACCGTGATTTGCGGACAAGAATAGGACATGTTCTATCTTTTCACGGTACGGAAATACGGAAATGCTGAAACGGAATGCAGATGGAGACACTTCAGTTTTTTTTTTGCTGAACCATTGAAATGAATGGTTCAGTATATGTACCGCATACTGAACTAAAAAAACGGCCAGTATACCGAACGCAAAATACTGTCGTGTGCATGAGCCCTTAGGGTACTTTCAAACTTGCGGCAGAGGATTCCGGCAGGCAGTTCTGTCGCCGGAATTGCGTACCGGATCCAGCAATCCGGACGCAAACGGATGGCATTTGTCAGTCTGACAAATGCATTGAAATACCGGATCCGTCTCTCCGGTGTCTTCCGGAAAAACAAATCCGATATTTTTTTCCCCACAGATTTAAAGGTCTGCGCATGCGCGGACTGGAAGAACGGATCCGTCAATGCGTCAATTTTAATGGCACTGATACATTTCAATGGAACACGGCAAGTGTTCAGGATTTTTGGACGGAGAGAAAACTACAGCATGCTGCGGTATTTTCTCCGGCCAATTAAATGCAAGATGGACTGAACTGATGCATCCTGAACTGATCGCTCTCCATTCAGAATGCAGTAGGATAAAACTGATCAGTTCTTTTCCGGTATTGAGCCCCGAGGACGGAACTCAATACCGGAAAAGAATAACGCTAGTGTGAACGTACCCTTACCTGTTTGGTATTCAGGCTTGTCAGCTGAGACGAAGACTTGGAGACCATAAGATAACTCATTTGCAACACAATTTCTAATGCCAATAGGAATGAAGGAAAATGTACTTATCTTTAACGAAAAATAGCTTTTTTTTTTACTACACATTAGAACAATGTAGGAGAGAAAAAATCCAGGCGAAAGCCAAAAGCCAAAGTAATCACTAAGGGCGGCTTCGCATTGGCGTTATGGAATTCCGTTATAGGTTCCATTATAAAAGAGTTATTTTAGGAAGGAATGCCAAACGGAAGCCCTAAGGCTGGTAGATTAAGAAGAAGACTGGGAGACCAAGACCGCAGCTACATGAGAGATCAAGTCGGTCACACTTCTTTTTTAACGAAAATTGTAGTCGCTCGCAGAGGATATAACATATATATATATATTCCCAGAATGTTCAGAAGATCAGAATTTAGAATATTAATACTCATTATTTCATTTCTTGGGTTGAGGTTATCCAGTAATTACTTACTTTAAGATGTAGGAGAGAAGAAAGCCCGGGGAGCATGCTGGTGTGATCATTCAGGCTTGTAGGATGGGAAGATGACTGGGAGACCAAGTCTCTACCAGAATCCACAAGAGGATGCCTCTCCATGCAGCACAGACTTGTATCCCATTGGGTAGGAATGAACAAGATGCCCAAAAAGAGGTGCGGTTTATGCAAATCTTCATTTCATTTTTGGGGCCAGAATAGAGGCAGGGATTATTCAGGTTGGGAGTCAAGTGTTTTAGGGGTCGGGCTCTTTAAAATGTGTGAGAGAGTAAAGGGACTGGACATTACAGCTGTGCTATAATCACCAGTAGAGATTATAACATTCCTTCAAACGCTGACTTTAATACAACTTAATCCCTTCCTCCGTGAGCTGTAGAACATGGATGCACTTAAGAAAGGTCCGATACTTCATCATCCTGTCCACAGTCCTCTGCTCGGGTACACAGACACTCGGCAGTAGAGAAGCCGCTCTTATCCCTCTATTGATAACACTATTACCTTTTTTTTTAACTTTATATAACTAGAGAAATGAGGACTTTTTATTTTATTTTTTTCAATTTAAGGCCTCATGCACACGACCGTATGTATTTTGCGGAACGGAACAGCTTGGCCATAATAGAACAGTCCGATCCTTGTCCGTAATGCGGACAATAATAGGACATGTTCTGTTTTTGGGGGGGAACGGAAATACGGACATACGGAAACAGAATGAAATGAATGGTTCCGTATACGGTCCGTAAAAAAAAAAAAACGGAACGGACACGAAAACAAAATACGTTTGTGTGCATGAGGCCTAACAAATATTTTTTTATTCTCCTTTGTTTATTTTTGCCTCATTGCAACTGTTACAGGTTCTTGTATTTTGCTAGACAGATTGTACCATTTTGGGGCATGAATACTTATTTTTTTAATTTTTGTCCCACAAGGTGACTCTCAATTTTTGTTTTTAACTTACAATATACTTAAATATACCTGTTAAAGGCGTCTCCTGGGAATGAAATATTGATGACCTATCCTCAGGATATTATTATTTTTATATTATTATTATATTATCATTATTACATGTTGTTGTTATTATTATTATTATTATTATTATAATATAATATTTGGTGTCCGAATCCTGGCACTTAAGGGGCTGCAAAGTATACCAAGCACAGCGCCATACATTGTATAGTGGCTTTGCTTGGTACTGCAGCTCAATCACATTTACTAGGCCATGTGACATCACAGACTGAGGAAGAAGCTACAAAGGCCTGGGGGTCAGACCTCCACCGATCAGATACTGATGACAGGTCCTGCAGATAGGACATCGCTATTTAAGTCTTGGAAAACTCCTTTATGGCATACCATTGCGGGACCTTTGGTCCATACAAATGCCCGTCAAGCCACATGGGGCAAGCAATCATTGATGCAGTGCCTCAATCAGGTTGGATAGTGGCCCTGAAGGGGTTAACTGGTGTATTTCTCAATGTTCTTAATCCAAGTACCCCCAATGCTATGATCATACCGAGTGATGCCTTAAAGTACAGCACAAAGACCCTCTGATGATGTGGCATGTATCCCCTGGAGGACATGTACCACTGGTTGAGAACCTAGGCCATGAGGAGTGCAGGGGTAGAAGTCACACCCAAGGCCTTGACCCAACGGGCCTAATGTCTTATAGGAATACCCCAATATTATAAATGGCAGGTGGGAGTCCTGTTACATATTTTACATTTAGGGTCCAAGGACTTCAAGTTGCCCTTCTGATCCCAGCAGAAGTTGTGCTTCTCATAGTAGGGGCATAGGCACAATGGCACGGCCCATGCAATCATGGAAAGGTAAGACAGGAAAGGGTTAAATTCAGGACTGTGAAGTTCCCGTAAAATAGTCTTTAGGGGTACAGATACTTCCGACGCCTATGTTTTAGAGAAAAAGCACCAATTTTAAGGAACATTTAGATCATTTTTTGTATTTTTTATTTGATTTAGTTTTTTTTTCAGCGGGTTCCGTGAAGGGGAGCCAATATTTTTGAATGTCTTTTTATGAATTTTGTTATTTTCATGCACAGATTTTATTTTTTTTATCCTTCTTATACGGTACCTATGTAAATCTGTTTGGCCTCCTGGCAAAATGTACCGTCCTTGCCCAACCCTCCACAGCCATTGTGTTTGACATAAAAAGCAGACATCTATCAAAATCCTGGCACTTCGCACTCTTCGTATTTGTTATCTCATTTTTTTCTTTCTCTTCTTGCTATAGATGGTGTTAATGAATGAGCTGTGTATGCAGCTGAGTAAATACGAAGCAGAACTCGGGAGAATACAGCTTTCTTATTAATTATGTGGAGATGTGCAGGTGAAAATGAGGCCGGCGGCAGCCAGTGGACCTCAGATGGCCCAGTAAGGGGGACCACACGTGTGTGCATAGCGCCAAATTCTCTCATCATGATGAGACTTGTATGCCCGGAGCTGACACAAAGACACGACTTTCCCTCCACGTATTATCACTTCTGACTTACAGAAAAGCTTTGAGGACTGAAAGGGAATTCAGTGTCACTGCAGGCGCTGAACCTCTACATGTTTACTCTTCAAAAAAAGAAAGATAAATTAGGCCAGATTTTCAGAATATTTGTTTTTGTAATACATTCTGAGAATGACACATTAAATATAAACATAATATCACTATATTAATCAGGAATTTATTATAAACTTTTTAAAAAATCTATGTCACTATCTGCATAAAAATATTTCCCGAAGCCTTCATATAATAGAGAGGTTCCTGTTTTCTGCAGATCACTTGTCCGCTTTGCAGTACAGACTGGAACATGATGAGCAGAATCGTTTCATTATCATTAGAGGGGGCAAGTAAAAAGGGTTTTGCAAGAATGTTTTTTTTTGCCACCTCTCCCTTCCCCCTGACTGAACTGTAAAGGGAAACATCTGCTTCCCAGCACTGGCTCCCTGGTCCTTCTCCTCCAGGCCTACGATGTTCTGCTGGGCGCCTTCGATGTCAACATCCAGTTTGACATCGCTGCAGCCAATCCCCTTGCATCATAAGACAATTTCTCATGATGAGCATCGCGGGCCTGGAGGAGAAGGAGCGGGCAGCCAGCACTGGGAACCAGGTAAGTAATCTTTCCTTTGCAGGTCTGGCCATGTTGGGAAGTTTGCCCAAAATTTGCCCAAAAAAAAACATTCTTGCACAGTCTGGTTATAAACCAACCTGAGGCTCAGATGAGGGTTGGCAGCAAAATCTTTGTAAATAGGTTTTTTGGGTGATATCATCGGGCCATGCCAGTTACCATGGCTGACTCCTGGGAGGAGGGTGCCAGCAGAGACCAGGAGCACGGCATTGGACCACAAAGAGGTCCCAAAAATCAATGATTTGAATGATTCTGAAAAATTTTAAACTCTGTTCATTCATGGTGGGAGGGTGGGTGAGATTTGCTGTCGGTAGTACAAATCATTGTTTTGTTTTTTATTTTCTATGTTACATCTACATAAAATTATTCCTCAAATCTTCATATAATAAAGGGCAGACACAAGAGGTCCCTATTTTCTGCAGATCGCTTTGCTGTACAGACTGGAACATGATGAGCAAAGTCATCTCATAATCTTTAAAAGGGGCACAATATTGACAGCTATAATGTTCTGCTGGAGGCTGAGATAAAGTAGGGTAGTTATACTGTACTGTACACACAGATATGGTTCTGCATGCAGCTTCTGTCAGTCCCTGCTATCTCGGAAGGAGGGTCCGCACTCCATTATTTCCTGGAGACTGTAATAATACATGACATTTTGCTGTCAAATGTCTCCGATTTATTGCAGTTGCCTTAGGCCTAGTTCACACTTCAGTGTTTGGTCAGTGATTTCCATCAGTGATTTTTAGCCAAAACAAGGTGCAGGTCAGAAACACAGAATGAGTGCAGATCTTATCAATGAAGGCTCCATTCCTGGTTTTGGTTCAAAAATCACTGATGGAAATCACTGACCAAACACTGAAGTGTGAACTAGGCCTTACAGTGCACATACCCTGCAGCATTGCTGATATAGACAATACAGGAAAGAAGAGTATATCTCCAATATGGTCACTCCTAAACAATCAATTCTCTTTTAGAGACTTAAGGCTATTTTCACACCTGCGGCAGTGTGATCCGGCGGGCAGTTCCATCGCCGGAACTGCCCGCCGGATGCGCCGATCTGGATGTGACTGAAAGCATTTGTGAGACGGATCCAGATGCGGATCCGTCTCTCCGCTTGTCATGCGGACAGATGGATGCGTCTTGTATCTTTTTTTCACATTTTTACTGGTCTGCGCATGCGCAGACCGGAAGGGCAGATCCGGCACTAATACATTCCTATTCAGGCAAGTCTTCAGTTTTTCTCGCCGGAGATAAAACCGTAGCATGCTACGGATTTATCTTTTGCCTGATCAGTCAAAACGACTGAACTGAAGACGTCCTGGTCCATCCTGGACGGAATGCTCTCCATTCAGAATGCATTAGGATAAAACTGATCCGTTCTTTTCCGGTATAGAGCCCCTGTAACGGAACTCTATGCCGGAAAAGAAAAACGCAAGTGTGAAAGTACCCTAACATACAATAAATGAGACTAAAATTATATACATGTGATATTTTGTTCATGTTGCATAATGCTTTACACTCTGCTAATGCTTTTAATAAGATCTCAGGGTACTAATCTCCTTGCCACCCCTTGCTGATTCGGTGTCTGCAAAAAGCATACTAAGGCCCCTTTCACAAGGGCGAGTTTTCCGCGCGGGTGCAATGCGTGAGTTGAACGCATTGCACCCGCACTGAATCAGGACCCATTCATTTCTATGGGGCTGTTCACATGAGCGGTGATTTTCACGCATCACTTGTGCGTTGCGTGAAAATCGCAGCATGCTCTATTTTGTGGGTTTTTCACGCAACGCAGTCCCCATAGAAGTGAATGGGGCTGCGTGAAAATCGCAAGCATCTGCAAGCAAGTGCGGATGCGGTGTGATTTTCACGCACGGTTGCTAGGAGACGATCGGGATGGGGATCCAATCTTTAGTATTTTCCCTTATAACATGGTTATAAGGGAAAATAATAGCATTCTGAATACAGATTGTAAACTACAATAGCGCTGGAGGGGTTAAAAAAAATAAAAAATAATTAAACTCACCTTAATCCACTTGCTCGCGCAGCCGGCATCTCTTCTGTGCTGTGTACAGGAAAAGGACCTGTGGTGACGTCACTCCGGTCATCACATGGTCCATCACATGATCTTTTACCATGGTGATAGATCATGTGATGGACCATGTGATGACCGGAGTGACATCACCACAGGTACTTTTCCTGTACACAGCACAGAAGAGAAGCCGCGCTGCACGAGCAAGTGGATTAAGGTGAGTTAAATTATGATTTATTTATTTTTAACCCCTCCAGCGCTATTGTAGTTTACAATCTGTATTCAGAATGCTATTATTTTCCCTTATAACCATGTTATAAGGGAAAATAATACAATCTACAGAACACCGATCCCAAGCCCGAACTTCTGTGAAGAAGTTCGGGTTTGGGTACCAAACATGCCGATTTTTCTCACGCGCGTGCAAAACGCATTACAATGTTTTACACTCGCGCGGAAAAATCGTGCATGTTCCCGCAACGCACCCGAACATTTTCCCGCAACACCCGTGTGAAAGAGGCCTAAGCCTTGATGTGTAAAGGAATATATCTCACAAAATGCATCATAGGAGAGTGCAATGCATTATGGGATCTGCGTTCAGGCTATTTCAGCAGGTGTCTTCTGATGTAAAAACAACACATCCATTTTTGAAACCATATATTTTTATTATTGTTACAATGTATTGAAAAAAAATAATAATAATAAATTGCAGTCAGTGTGTGTTTACAGCTCATATACAGATCTATGTGTCTCCATGGTTAAAGACTGCAAACGAATCATAATAATAAAGAATGAAATAGTTTATACAGTAAAGTCACATGAGAAGTTTTTATTTTTCAAAAAGGCCTCTGAAAAAGAGATGAAAAATAAAATTGGTTGTTCCACTTTTTTCTTGAAGAAGTTCAATACATCTCCAGGATAGAGTGAATGTCTGATGACGTTACACTTCAGTGGGTTGGACTTTACAATGAATTTGCAGCGACTAATATGAAATTGACACTTTAAGTTGTTTAGAAGGTGACCACAGATTTCAGGGGTTTGGCTTCTGTATGTCACCCCCCCCCCCCCATTGTCACTATCCATTATCCTAACCATAACTGCACATATTGTAAACTAGGCGAAAATTCATGAAAAAGAGAGAGCGCTCATAAACTACACCAGAGGAGGGGACGACGACGACGACTCTGCTGATCCATGGACCAGTTTTCCTAAATAGCCCGACATAAATTTATTTTCCTACATATTTCTTCAAATTCCTGTTGTCCCAGTGACAGGAATCCTACCACCACCACCTGTCTCCACACTGAGCCTCACACTGGCTATTATGTGCGGCTGCCAATGACCTCTGCAATTAGCTCAATTGTTTTCTTGTGTTTTGTACACTCATATGATGGCTATGACCTCAAATATTCAAGTCACTGACCTGAAATAAATGTCTTGACGGGTCATCATCAGGCCAACAATCTGGTCAGTCGTTAAGTCCCAGCTCATCCTACGATATACTGCTATATATATAACAGACAATCTCTCTAAACAAAACATGTATTACAACACAACTACTATAATACTGCTCCTATGTTTAAGAATTTAACCACTATAATACTTCCTCCTATGTACAAGAATATAACTACTATAATACTGCCTCCTATGTACAAGAATATAACTACTATAATACTGCTCCTATGTACAAGAATATAACTACTATAATACTGCTCCTATGTACGAGAATATAACTACTATAATACTGCTCCTATGTACAAGAATATAACTGCTATAATACTGCTCCTATGTACAAGAATATAACTACTATAATACTGCCTCCTATGTCAAATAATATAACTACTATAATACTGCTTCCTATGTACAAAAATATAACCACTATAATACTACCTTCTATGTACAAGCATATAACTACTATAATACTGCTGAATACAGAATTATAGTACAAGAATACAACTACTATAATACTGCCTCCTATGTACAAGAATATAACTACTATAATACTGCTCCTAAGTACAGGAATGTAACTACTATAATACCGCTCCTATGTACAAGAATATAACTACTATATTACTGCTCCTATGTACAAGAATATAACTACTATAATACTGCTCCTATGTACGAGAATATAACTACTATAATACTGCTCCTATGTACAAGAATATAACTACTATAATACTGCCTCCTATGTACAAGAATATAACTACTATAATACTACCTCCTATGTCAAAGAATATAACTACTATAATACTGCTTCTATGTACAAGAATATAACTACTATAATACTGCTCCTTTGTACAAAAATATAACCACTATAATACTACCTTCTATGTACAAGCATATAACTACTATAATACTGCTGAATACAGAATTATAGTACAAGAATACAACTACTATAATACTGCCTCCTATGTACAAGAATATAACTAGTATAATACTGCTCCTATGTACAAGAATGTAACTACTATAATACCGCTCCTATGTACAAGAATATAACTACTATAATACTGCTCCTATGTACAAGAATATAACTACTATAATATTGCCTCCTATGTACAAGAATATAACTACTATAATACTGCTCCTATGTAAAAGAATATAACTACTATAATACTGCTCCTATGTACAAGAATATAACTACTATAATACTGCTCCTATGTGCAAGAATATAACTGCTATAATACTGCTCCTATGTACAAGAATATAACTACTATAATACTGCTCCTATGTACAAGAATATAACTACTATAATACTGCTCCTATGTACAGGAATATAACTGCTATAATACTGCCTCCTATGTACAAGAATATAACTACTATAATACTGCTCCTATGTACAGGAATATAACTACTATAATACTGCTCCTATGTACAAGAATATAACTACTATAATACTGCTCCTATGTACAAGAATATAACTACTATAATACTGCCTCCTATGTACAAGAATATAACTACTATAATACTGCTTCTATGTACAAGAATATAACTACTATAATACTGCTCCTTTGTACAAGAATATAACTACTATAATACTGCTCCTATGTACAAGAATACAACTGCTATAATACTGCTCCTATGTACAGGAATATAACTACTATAATACTGCTCCTATGTACTAGAATATAACTACTATAATACTGCTCCTATGTACAAGAATATAATTACTATAATACTGCCTCCTATGTACAAGAATATAACTACTATAATACTGCTTCTATGTACAAGAATATAACTACTATAATACTGCTCCTTTGTACAAGAATATAACTACTATAATACTGCTCCTATGTACAAGAATACAACTGCTATAATACTGCTCCTATGTACAAGAATATAACTACTATAATACTGCTCCTATGTACAAGAATATAACTACTATAATACTGCTCCTATGTACAGGAATATAACTGCTATAATACTGCCTCCTATGTACAAGAATATAACTACTATAATACTGCTCCTATGTACAGGAATATAACTACTATAATACTGCTCCTATGTACAAGAATATAACTACTATAATACTGCTCCTATGTACAAGACTATAACTACTATAATACTGCTCCTATGTACAAGAATATAACTACTATAATACTGCTTCTATGTACAAGAATATAACTACTATAATACTGCTCCTTTGTACAAGAATATAACTACTATAATACTGCTCCTATGTACAAGAATACAACTGCTATAATACTGCTCCTATGTACATGAATATAACTACTATAATACTGCTCCTATGTACTAGAATATAACTACTATAATACTGCTCCTATGTACAAGAATATAATTACTATAATACTGCCTCCTATGTACAAGAATATAACTACTATAATACTGCTTCTATGTACAAGAATATAACTACTATAATACTGCTCCTTTGTACAAGAATATAACTACTATAATACTGCTCCTATGTACAAGAATACAACTGCTATAATACTGCTCCTATGTACAAGAATATAACTACTATAATACTGCTCCTATGTACAAGAATATAACTACTATAATACTGCTCCTATGTACAGGAATATAACTGCTATAATACTGCCTCCTATGTACAAGAATATAACTACTATAATACTGCTCCTATGTACAGGAATATAACTACTATAATACTGCTCCTATGTACAAGAATATAACTACTATAATACTGCTCCTATGTACAAGACTATAACTACTATAATACTGCTCCTATGTACAAGAATATAACTACTATAATACTGCTCCTATGTACAAGAATATAACTACTATAATACTGCTTCTATGTACAAGAATATAACTACTATAATACTGCTCCTATGCACAAGAATATAACTACTATAATACTGCTCCTATGTACAAGAATATAACTACTATAATACTGCTCCTTTGTACAAGAATATAACTACTATAATATTGCCTCCTATCTATAAGAATATAACTACTATACAATGTATTATATTACAGGTCCTGTATAGTTGTGATACAATATATAGCAGAACACTGTAAAGAATATAACACTCTGCTGACAGAATACAGGAGCAGGAAATGTTGCTGTGGGGATGACTGTCACACGGGAAGATATTTTTATACTTTTTACACTGACAAAGGAGGCTTTAATATAGATTTTTGTCCTCCTTTAATCTTTTCCCATTATCTAGAGTCTTCCCTATGAACCTTTGACACCCGTCTAGTCTGACCCCTCTGTCCTTCACATTCCTTCCTCAGTCAGGGATGTGTCCAGTAGGGGTTCTGCTCCGATCTCATATTCTTCATCCTGACAGGACAAACATATTAAGCAAAATGTCCATTTTTAACAGATTTAAGAAACAGATACTGTCAGGGTTCAGAGGTCACATGTGCGGCAACCAACCAATTGCTGTATGCAACACAATATATCCATCCTACTGATTTTATAGAAAAACTAGACATTAAGCCTGTTACAATAACGGGCGCTAGAACAGTAGTGCATAAACATTAGTAGGAACAGTCTTTATTAAATGGCAGGGGAACATGACCACACTGACTGGTGGCTGTGTCCGAAACTGGCGGCTGTGGCTGAGACTGCTGGCACTGACTTGTGGCTGTGGCTGCTGGCTGAGATTGCTGGTACTGACTGGTGGCTGTGGCTGGTGGCTGAGATTGCTGGCTGCGGCTGGTGGCTGAGACTGCTGGTACTGACTGGTGGCTGTAGCTAAGACTGCTGACACTGCCTAATAGCTGTGGCTGAGACTGCTGGCACTGACTTGTGGCTGTGTCTGCTGGCTGAGATTGCTGGCTGCTGCTGGTGGCTGAGACTGCTGGCACTGACTGGTGGCGGTGGCTGAAACTGCTGGCACTGACTGGTGGCGGTGGCTGAAACTGCTGGCACTGACTGGTGGCGGTGGCTGAAACTGCTGGCACTGACTGGTGGCGGTGGCTGAGACTGCTGGTACTGACTGGTGGCTGTGGCTAAGACTGCTGGCACTGCCTAATAGCTGTGGCTGAGACTGCTGGCGGTGGCTGAAACTGCTGGCACTGACTGGTGGCGGTGGCTGAGACTGCTGGTTGCGGCTGGGACTGCTGGCACTGACTGGTGCTGGTGGCTAAGACTGCTGGTACTGACTGGTGGCTGTGGCTAAGACTGCTGGCACTGCCTAATAGCTGTGGCTGAGACTGCTGGCACTGACTTGTGGCTGTGGCTGGTGGCTGAGACTGCTGGCACTGACTGGTGGCGGTGGCGGAAACTGTTGGCACTGACTGGTGGCGGTGGCTGAGACTGCTGGTACTGACTGGTGGCTGTGGCTAAGACTGCTGGCACTGCCTAATAGCTGTGGCTGAGACTGCTGGCACTGACTGCTGGCGGTGGCTGAAACTGCTGGCACTGACTGGTGGCGGTGGCTGAGACTGCTGGTTGCGGCTGAGACTGCTGGCACTGATTGGTGGCTGTGGTGGAGACTGCTGGCTGCAACTTGTGGCTGGGACTGCTGGCACTGAGTGCTGGCTGTAGCTGAGAATGCTGGCACTGACTGGTGGCTGCTGGCTGTGGCTGAAACTGCTGGCTGCGGCTGAGACTGCTGGCACCGAGTGCTGGCTGTGGCTGAGACTGCTGGCACTGAGTGCTGTCTGTAGCTGAGATTGCTGGCACTGACTGGTGGCTAAGACTGGTGGCATTGACTGATGGTTGAGATGGCTGGCACTGACTGGTGGCTGACACTGCTGGCACTGTGACTAGTGGCTGTGGCTGTACGACTGGCACTGACTGCTGGTGCTGAGACTGCTAGTAGCAACTGGTAGGTCAGACTGCTGACAGGGGCTCCTCTCTATATGGCTGATAGTGCTGTGACTGACAAACAGAAATGGCGGCTGGGACTGACAAACAGAAATAGGGGCTGGGACTGATGAACAGAAATGGTGGTGCTCCGACCTGCTTGCCGACGCGCAAGTATGGGCGGTGCAGGCGGCATGTGGAGCGTCGTGTCCTGATTGGTCGGCGCGCTGGTGTGAGCAGTGTGGGGGGCGAGTCATTATTAGGGTTATTCCTGCAGTATAGAAATCTTTTACTAGAGGTAGTTGTGCATTGTGTGTGTATATATTGTGACACAGTGAGGGGTTGTGTCTGGGAAGGCAGGTATTTTCCTCCCAGCATGTGCGGCTGGGCTGGTTTCCAGCCAGGTGAGGTCAAATACCAGACCGGAGTTAAAGTGCCGATCCGGGTTTTGGCAGCACATGGCTGTCCTTAAATAGGCAGGTGGGCTCAGCAGAGTTGTCTCTGTTTTATGGGATCTGAGGCTTTGTGCCGTGCTGGAGGGTTGAGAGCCGCACGCTGGGGAAACAGGCCCCCTAATGCCTGCTGTGGACTACTGGAGGCAGAACTGCCAGCAAGGTGACTTGTGTTATATGAACTTTCCATTGTGTGTGAATTAACACCAAGACTGCAAAGTTACGTGCTGTTTTGTGCAATTGCCTCAAGTGTGAATAAACACTGACATTTAAGTTAAGAACTTGTATTTTGCCTCTGTACTGCGCCCGCTTACCCTATCTACCAGAGCGAAACCCCACAATATATATTACTCTTTTTATGAGGAAAGGTAACCAAAAAATGGCTGTTCTGGCACAGTTTTTATTATTTGTTTTTTTACAATGTTCATCTGACAGAGTAGATAATGTGACATTTTTATAGAGCAGGTCGTAACGATGCGGCGATACCTAATAAGTAAATTTTATTTTATTTTTTGGATTTACACAAAAAATGTTTGAAAAAAATCATGTTTTTCTGTTTCCATTTTCTGAAAGCCATATTTTTGTATTCGGTAGAGTCTCATTTTTTGCTGGAAGAGATGATGGTTTCATTGGTACCATTTTGGGGCACATACATTTTTGATCACTTGGTATTATACTTTTTGTGATGTAAGGTTATAAAAAATGGGGTTTTTTTTGAACATTTTTTATTTTATTGTTTTTATGGTGTTCACCAGATGGGTTGGATCACAAGCAATTTTTTTAGAGCAGGTCATTACGGACATGACGATACCTATTATGTGCATTTTATTAACTTTATTTTATAAAATAAAAGCATGTTTTTTTTAATGGTGTTCACCATGCGGTAAAAGTAACAGATCCGTTTATAGATCAGGTCCTTATGGACGCGGCAATACCAAACATGTTTAGTGTTTTATTATTTTTTACATTTTTAACCAATTATGTGTGTATATCAGAATTTTTTTTTATTTATTTACTTTTTTCAATTTTTTTTTACATTTTTTGGATCCAGACCCACTTGGTTCTTGGAGATCCAGTGGGTCTGATGGCTTACAATACACTGCAGTACACTATATAGTGTGCTGCAGTGTATTGAACTTAGGGCTGGGCAATATGGCCTAAAATCTATATCGCAATATAATTTTAAGCATGTGCGATAACGATATATATCGAGATATATTATTTTCTAAATTTTAGGGGGGTTAAAAATTTTTTTTTTTTTACTTTTTGTTGACTAAAAAGGGGTTAATTGAGGCGGATTGCAACGACATGGAATATGGCCAGCACACGCAGGCTATGTTTGTATTCAAGCATTAACTATATTCATTGGTCCCTCCCTTCTACTCCTCTCTGTTCTCATTGGTGGCCAGAGGCAGCCGCACACAGTGGGAAGGGAAGGAGCTTAACCCTTCAAACATCTGGCAGGGCAGAGCAGCGGCCCGAAGGTTAGCCCCTTGCAGAAGGGGAAGGGATTAAACAGTTATGGAGCGCTGTGTGTGTCTGTGTGTGTGGAGCGCTGTGTCCTGATTGGACGCCCCACTGCGCATGTCTAGTGCTAAACTGGTGACACACACACGGACACAGCGCACTCACACAGGCATTTTATTATTATAGATTATACCATTTGGTTTTGCACTACAACTCTCAGCATTTCAACCCGGCTATCTGCGTACATAGAGCAATACAATGAATGGCATTAAAGGGGTTCTCCGGAATTAAGAAAATGAAAATACTTAAATATTACTTTATTATAAATATATTCTCAAATATAAGGCTAAGATGGGCGAGCACTCATACATTCAGCATTAATGGGTATGTATAAAAGACAAATTATTCAAATAAAAGCACATAAAGTGTTAAAAGAATCAAACAATATATAGGACGGTTGTCCTGAATGGTAGCAAACTGTAATCAGACGGTTTTCGGACAATTAATGTCCTGACTAAAAGCAGCTAATAGTCCCAACATAGATCCATATAATCATGTTGTTCCTTGAGTTCTTATAAGATAAGTCCATGAGGACCTGTGAAGATATCCTTGAGGGTTTTTGTGAAAGCACCTATATGGTCACTCTTGTACCTGCGTACTTCTTAATGAGATGTATCGTAATGCACATACTGTATGTACAGCGACCATAGGAACCTTTATGAGTTCAGTGTCTTAATATAGTCCAACTTGTGCATATGGACACTCTAATATCGTTGGAGTTGTTCTCTTACCTCCCTCCTTTCATTCGGGTCGTCCCTGGTAGCTTGGCGAGGGGCGAGCGGAATAAAGCGTAGTCGGCGTCTCGCGTCGCACTCCTCAAGCCAGAGTACCTCGGATCTCGCGAGAATGCGCGGGGTTTTCGGCCGCGATATCTCCCTGTTACCTTGGTTGCCGTTTGTTTAATATTCGTAGCGGAGGTAGTGAAATATTGATTTCTTCTAGGATTTTTTCTGCATGGCCATGCAAATCTCTTGGAGGACTTTGTAGCAGGTGCGCCCACCTTCCGGCCAGACGCGTTTCGGGATATTACACTATTCCTTCCTCAGTGGTTAGGTGTTGCCCGCCATGCCTCCATATTTTATATTGACTCCAATTAAGTCAAAAATACGAAAACCGGATTCTCCACACTCTCATTAATTTCAAAGTAAGGTGCATGATCTGTGCGTTTGGCTTGCAGTTTTTTGTATAGGTGCGGTTTTTTGTCCAGGTGTTTCTTATGTCATGGTGCACTACTGTATGTAGTGAAATTTCAATCCATACTTGCTTTTGGTCAATACCGGTGAATTTTGTATCAGTACAAACACCATATTCTCATAATACATTCCAAGTATACACAACCTGTATGACATATATAAAACATGTAAAAAATGTTAAAAAGATATAGAATAGAATATATATATATAAAAACATATATATATAAAAAATTAGGGGAATATATCCAACATTCATAATTCAACTGTATATTGACAATAATAGGGGGAAATGTATATTGACATTGATAGGAGAAAAACGGATGGGAATCTCCTACACAAGGGGGTGTCACAGCGCCGGGAAACGGCCTGACATGTGACATCCCATCGGATCTGATGCCCAGCCTACAGAAATCCAAATATCTCTAAGTCTGAGTTTAATCCTTTCGGTAGTAAAGACCCAAATTCATAGATGCGCCGGGATTCTATCCTAGACATTTGTCTGATGTAATTACCTCCTCTCCAATGTCTACCCACCTTCTCCAACGCCGTGAACATAAGATTTCACGGATCTCGATTATGAGAGAGTGTTTATCATAGCCTTTCTTGATGTTGGCTATATGTTCCGCCAATCTTCTCTTTAATGGCCTTTTGGTCCGCCCTATATACTGTCTGTTGCACGGACATTGGACAAGGTAGATAACTCCTGAGGTATTACACGTAAGACAATCCTCTATTTCCCATTTAAAGGCATTTTGGGTCGAGGAGACGGTGGTAGTTTTGAGAGGTTTGTTGTTAAGTTTACACCCCATACATCTCCCACATTTGTAGAAGCCCTTTAAGTTTGGCCAACTTCCCGAGAAGCTGATCTTATTTTGTTTCCGCGGCTTAACTGTAGGGGCTGCCTTAATACCCAAATTTGGTGCTTTCGTAAAAGTGATTATAGGAATAGTGGGTAACAAGTGTCCTATGACTTTATCACCTAATATATGGTGCCAATGTGTCTTAATAATTTTTTGGATTTTTTTGTAGTTATCATTGAATAGATACATTCTTCTCTTTGGCTTCCTGTTCTTTTTTAATCACTTGTGCTTTTTTGTAAAAAACAAATCCTTTCTCTCTAACTTCATGATTTTGTTAAGTGATTCCTCCACTAAATCCTCTGGGTATTCCCTTTCTACAAATTGTTTCTTCAACTCAATTGCTTCTTCTTCAAAAGTATGACCTTCCGTACAGTTTTGCTTGATTCTGAGGAACTGACCGGAAGGAATATTGATCAGCCATCTTGGCAAATGACAGCTAGAGAACTGAATATAACTATTACTAGTTGTAGGTTTATAAAATGTCTTACAGATATATTTATTCTCTTGTTTCATAATTACCAGATCTAAGAATATTCTCAAATACCTTTCATTACTTATAATGGTTCATTTTGTCTGGGGAGCAATCATTAGGAGAAACAAAATGGCCGCTGTCCAATCAGTTCACACAAAACCTGTCCTAACCACACAGAAGGACAAGTTACTTTACAACACTGAGGTAAAGAGTTGCCTAATCCTCCTCACTACATGTCAGGGATTATGATCCTGAATATAGATGATAAGATCTTCAGCTGAATCTCTGGGGAATTTAGTGCATGAGGAGACAAAGTACAGAGAGGACGGACAGGACAGATGCGGTAATGGAGACTGCATACAAGAGCTGCTGCTCATTAGCCACATGTCACCCTCCTCTTATGTCTCCTCATCTTCTCCATTCCCACAGAGATTCACCTGTATTCAGGATCAGGATCCCTGACAAGCCGAGCAGAGAGGAGGACGAGGCAGCTCATTGTGGTGAAGTAACTTGTCCTCCTGTGATTAGGACAGGTTTTGTGTGGACTAATAGGACGGCGGCCATTTTATTTCTCCTAATGATCGCTCCCTAGACAAAATGAGCCATTCTAAGTAATGAAAGGTATTTGGGAATATATTTATTATAAAATAATATTTAAGGATTTTCATTTTATTAATTCCTTAAGAACCCCTTTAATGTATCTCCATCACTGTGATATTTATTATGTTACATTCTTGTGGATGCAACATTGCTGAAGTCATTCCACAAAGAGAACTGGATGGCGTCATTTACTAGTTATATCTGTAAGGAGACAAACATTACAGATCCTAGGAGGGCTGCCTTTAACATAGAAGGTAGTATTATAGTAATTATATTCCTGTACATAGGAGCAGTATTATAGTAGTTATATTCTTGTACAAAGGAGCAGTATTATAGTAGTTATATTCTTGTACATAGGAGCAGTATTATAGTAGTTATATTCCTGTACATAGGAGGCAGTATTATAGTAGTTATATTCCTGTACATAGGAGCAGTACTATAGTAGTTATATTCTTGTACATAGGAGCAGTATTATAGTAGTTATATTCTTGTACATAGGAGCAGTATTATAGTAGTTATATTCTTATACATAGGAGGCAGTATTATAGTAGTTATATTCTTGTACATAGGAGCAGTATTATAGTAGTTATATTCTTGTACATAGGAGCAGTATTATAGTAGTTATATTCTTGTATACAGGAGCAGTATTATAGTAGTTATATTCTTGTACATAGGAGCAGTATTATAGTAGTTATATTCTTGAACATAGGAGCAGTATTATAGTAGTTATATTCTTGTACATAGGAGCAGTATTATAGTAGTTATATTCTTGTACATAGGGGCAGTATTATAGTAGTTATATTCCTGTACATAGGAGCAGTATTATAGTAGTTATATTCTTGTACATAGGAGCAGTATTATAGTAGTTATATTCTTGTACATAGGAGGCAGTATTATAGTAGTTATATTCTTGTACATAGGAGCAGTATTGTAGTAGTTATATTCTTGTACATAGGAGCAGTATTATAGTAGTTATATTCTTGTACATAGGAGCAGTATTATAGTAGTTATATTCTTGTACATAGGAGGCAGTATTATAGTAGTTATATTCCTGTACATAGGAGCAGTATTATAGTAGTTATATTCTTGTACATAGGAGGCAGTATTATAGTAGTTATATTCTTGTACATATGAGGCAGTATTATAGTAGTTATATCCCTGTACATAGGGGCAGTATTATAGTAGTTATATTCTTGTACATAGGAGCAGTATTATAGTAGTTATATTCTTGTACATATGAGCAGTTTTATATTAGTTATATTCTTGTATATAGGAGCAGTATTATAGTAGTTATATTCTTGTACATAGGTGCAGTATTATAGTAGTTATATTCTTGTACATAGGAGGCAGTATTATAGTAGTTATATTCTTGTACATAGGAGCAGTATTATAGTAGTTATATTCTTGTACATAGGAGGCAGTATTATAGTAGTTATATTACTGTACATAGGAGGCAGTATTATAGCAGTTATATTCTTGTACATAGGAGCAGTATTATAGTAGTTATATTCTTGTACATAGGAGGCAGTATTATAATAGTTATATTATTGTACATAGGAGTATTATAGTAGTTATATTCTTGTACATTGGAGCAGTATTATAGTAGTTATATTCTTGTACATAGGAGGCAGTATTATAGTAGTTATATTCTTGTACATAGGGGCAGTATTATAGTAGCTATATTCTTGTACATAGGGGCAGTATTATAGTAGTTATATTCTTGTACATAGGAGCAGCATTATAGTAGTTATATCCTTGTACATAGGAGGCAGTATTATAGTAGTTATATTCTTGTACATAGGAGCAGTATTATAGTAGCTATATTCTTGTACATAGGAGACAGTATTATAGTAGTTATATTCTTGTACATAGGAGCAGTATTATAGTAGTTATATTCTTGTACATAGGAGACAGTATTATAGTAGTTATATTCTTGTACATAGGAGCAGTATTATAGTAGTTATATTCTTGTACATAGGAGACAGTATTATAGTAGTTATATACTTGTACATAGGAGCAGTATTATAGTAGTTATATTCTTGTACATTGGAGCAGTATTATAGTAGTTATATTCTTGTACATTGGAGCAGTATTGTAGTAGTTATATTCACGTTATATTCTTATACAATAGGGGGCAGTACTATAGTAGTTATATTTTTGTACATAGGGGGCAGTATTATAGTAGTTATATTTTTGTACATAGGGGGATGTGTGAAAGCAACTATATTTCTGTATTAATGCTGCTATATATCAGTGAGTTGTAAGACCATAGTAATGATAAATACAGTTGTCATGGTAACATCTATATACTGGCTGAACTTAATTTCCTTTTCTGCAGTTGTGTGAGTCTTCGTCTCCTGGCCAGTGCCCTGCAAAAGGAGGACATCTGGGGCAGTTGAGGATGGGAATGACACCTTAGTCCTCAGACTAAATAAACAGGACAAAATAAAAGCTATTGCACTTTTAAGTTTCAGCCATTTTATATGAAGAATTTCAAGGGATAATCTCCGTTCTCAGTAGGGGATTATATGTAGGTAACCTAACCCCTGCGCTCCCGTCCTAGTACACTGGGCACATAACAGCTGAACGCCTTTCAAATTCTCCAAGCCGTCATGAAAGGTCATATGGAAATCAGACTTCAAAAAAGAGCAGGCTGAGCAATGTCACCATCCTCTTCTAGTTTTCAACATGTTGGACAGCGCATGTGGGTAATGTATTTGGGGGAGGGGGGGGTTGCAGAGAGTATTTCTCAATAGGGTATCACAGGACACAGATGGTACTTCAGGTGTTATGGGCATCAAAATATTTATATTTGTATTGTTTATCGAGGGATATATTGTATTTTTATCGAGGGATATCTTTTTCCTCCATATGAGTGAAACTTGGTATGTCTAGCTCTGACGCAACCGGTGTGATTCCAGAGGTGATGAGGGCTTGACAGCGACTTTATCAATTTGAGGTTGAAGGATTGTCCCATAACTCAAAATGTATGCTGCATACCAAGTGCTTCTTATTGTCTACAGGTGGCTTTTGCCGCTACCTCTTGAGGTAATTGGTGGCTGACCTACTGGGTCACTGATGCAAAGCACAGAGCGGTCAGGCAATATTCATAGTCTGATAACAGGCTGAGGTCAGGGCAGGCAGTGTACAAACGAATCGAAGAAGCAGCAGGTGGCAAGGGGCAATATGAGAAACAGGACAGGTGGCTAGGAGTCACGGTTGGTTGTCAGGCAGAAGTTCAGTACACATGTACACCTTCACTGGTAACTAGAAACTATGAACCTAAAAGCTCAGGCACCCCACTGGGGAAGGTGCCTTAAATACCCAGGGACTGCCAGCTATAAGCTTGGGAAGACTTTTGGTGTAAGCACTGGCCCATTAAATGGCCGAGAGAGCACATGCGCTTGCCCTGAGAGACAGGCCAGGAAGCCTTTCCATGGGATCGCAAGGCCACAACCTGCAGCATACACTGAAGATGTCAACCACCAGAACTGTCACCAGCAGGGGAAGAAGAATGAGCTGGCCTGTGCACGCGAGGAGAAACTGGGCAGCAGCAAGAACAGGACACCAACGCAACATCAATATTATGTGATAGAATGTTTTCACACATAAACGCAAATCTGCCGAATCATGTCAGACAGTGCTGGAGCATCATACGACTAGGCAGATTTGCTGTTCTGGAATCTAGGGAAGCTGGAATATAACGTCTTTAACATATGTAGGCAGGGCCATCAATACCATAGTGCAGAACACTCTACCGCCCCAGCAGAACCAAGTACCACAGTGCAGCAAAAAATTATGACGATACAGTTGAATCCCAGGAGGGCTGCGGCCAGGAAAATAAGAAAGAATCAGATCGTTATTTCCCCGGCTGAAGGATGTGAAGAGGGCTTGGGTGGCCCCCCAAGGCATCAGCCCACCGGAAGATTTCCCTGTAGGGTCTATGGCCAATCCGACCCTGAACAGAGACGACTCTTCTCGTCCGCAATATGGACCAGAATAGGACACATTCAATACTCTGCAGAACAGCCACATGGAATCATAAAAAATACCATGTGTGAATTGGCCCATAAGCAAACAAGTACTATAAGTAGCAGAACAATGCCAAGTGCAAAGACACATGCAAACATTAGAAACTTGAATTAATGTGAACTGCAGCACTGCCTTACTTACTATTTGAAAATTAGAAGCTCTTTGTCCACATTTTGATAAAAATTGTGTAGGCCCCATCTACCAGCGACAAGGTGGCTTCTAACAGATGGGACCTACACTAACAGACTTGCCTCTCTTAGGCTTTTGGCCTACAAAACTTCAGGGAAATGTAGAATCTAGTTATATGATACTCTGCTTAGAAGAACTGGGCAGATGGGCGGCAGTGCACAGTCCAAAAGGGGGCAGCCAATTCCCCAAATGTACAATGCAAAAAACAAAGTTAGACCAGCACCTCCAAACAATATGAAAAAGGGTGTTCAGATCACTCTACCATGGCTACAATGTAAACAAGGACTACAAGTAGCAGCACGCTGCCATGCCCAGAGCCACATGTAAACACTAGAAACATGAATAGATGTAAACTGCATCACTGCTATACTTACTGTATGAAAATTAGAAGCCTTTTGCACACATTTTTTATCAAAACATATAGCTATATATTAATCATGTTGACTCATAGATGCCTCTCCTCAAGAATAAAAAAATTAAATTATTTTAAAGGGAACCTGTCATCAACTTTGTGCTGCCCATACTAACAGCAGAATGAAGTAGAGACAGGTGAGTTGATTTCAGCGGTCTATCATTTAAAAGTTAAAAGTAAGTGGTTGCCGAGAACCAATATCACAATCATTGCAGACTGGGCCTGGAAAAGAGTCCCGGCCACTTGAGAAGAGTCATGGTTATTCATGAATTCCTGCTCTTCCTGCCACCTGCTGATGGCTGACCGGCTTCTACCGAGTTTTCTCCCTTTCTGTCTAGGAGAGAACTGCCAATCATCAGCAGACGGGCGTGGAGTGCAGGAGATTATGAATAACCATGACTCTTCTTAAGTAGATTTGACTCTTTTCAAGGCCTGTGTTGCAATGATTATGATGCTGGTTCTCAGCAACCACTTACTTTTAGCTCATGAGTCACACACCAAATCAGCATTTCTGTCACTATTTTATGCTGCCCTCAGTGAAGTCAGCATAAAGTTGATGACAGGTTCCCTTTAATCTTTCTTCATGACTAAGTCCCTCCATGCACCTTATCAGTTTAGTTGCTCCTTTTTGTACTTTTTACAGCTCCAGGGCATCCTTTTTATGGATTGTGCACAGAACTGACCTTTGTAACAAGGCAATATTACGCCCTTGTACTGCGAGTCCTGGCCGTAGCCATAGAAGCAGCTTATTGACATTGCATTAGAAATGAGTGAATAGATTCTAAATGAATTGGATTTGTTACAAATTTCACAAAAATTCTGCTGCCAAACAAATCCAAAATTTGGGAGATTCGCTTCGGACGAATCATGCAAAATGATACCTGTGCCATTTTACTGGGAAAGTTGCCAGAGTTTAACTACAGGAAGGATGAAGATGGAGGATCACATGACCCCAGGAGAGAGGAGGTTTGCCCTGATTGGCTAAGAGCCTGTCAGACAGCCAACCAGGTGCAGAATTTTGTAAGGTTCTTCAGCCTATGGGCTGGAGAGACACCATTCTAAGCACAGCTAGCGATCTGAGAGTGTATGTCTTGGCTGTGCCTGCCAAAAAGCAACTATACACAAACCAGTAATCTCGGTCTGGTAGGGAGAGTATAGGGATAGTATAGGGACAAATTTATTTAGTTAGGTTGATTTAATCAATAGGTGGAAAGGTCAGGGTTTTATCAGGGAAAGCATATATATATATTTTAAAAAAACTCACGTTTCTACAGTTCATTTGTTTGTAGGCTTATTGCCAGCACCATCATGAAGTACATTCTGCTGCAAACACATTGTGGTACGTCACTATATGTGCCTGTTTTCCATCTACAGGTCACATTTAGGTGCACCTGTGAGGCCTGGCCCATATCAGACAGTCTTGAGTGGGACTTGCAGACTCCTCCCTCTTCCCATTGCAAGCATGGATACATGCTGGAGGTAACTGGTGAGTTGTTTGTGAGTCGGCCTTATGCTCCTGTAATTTGCCCACTGGCTCCTGGTATTTGCCCACTGGCACAGGTAGGAGAGTGTTAGGTCCCGGGCTACTTGAGAAACCTTGTCGCGGTGTCCGGGCTTAGACATGTCCTACACCGTAGGGCATGTTGACTAATCTCTCAATTTTAAAACCAGTTTGAGGATTTAGTAATACCGCAGAGTGCACCTGTCTTTTGCTATTTTGTTATATTGTTATATTGATTATCACATCCACACAATTGTTACCTTGTGTAGGATGTCTATTGTGGTACTTGTGGTTCGCTGCGGGCATCCTCCACCGTATGCATGTTTGCTGGGGATTGCCATTAGCAACGGGCCACAAGTGCAGGACTTGCTCCCCTATATATATGCACGACTGCATGTGGGTTTGAGCACCTCCTGCTAATACCACGTCATTCCTTTCAGTTTGTATATATAGAGATTCCTGGAGGTGTATAAACTCCAATTTAAATGTGCCTGTTTTCCATCTACAGGTCACATTTAGGTGCACCTGTGAGGCCTGGGCCATATCAGACAGTCTTGAGTGGGACTTGCAGACTCCTCCCTCCTCCCATTGCAAGCATGGATACATGCTGGAGGTAACTGGTGAGTTGTTTGTGAGTCGGCCTTATGCTCCTGTAATTTGCCCACTGGCTCCTGGTATTTGCCCACTGGCACAGGTAGGAGAGTGTTAGGTCCCGGGCTACTTGAGAAACCTTGTCGCGGTGTCCGGGCTTAGACATGTCCTACACCGTAGGGCATGTTGACTAATCTCTCAATTTTAAAACCAGTTTGAGGATTTAGTAATACCGCAGAGTGCACCTGTCTTTTGCTATTTTGTTATATTGGTACGTCACTATACCATGCAGTTTTAGTGAAACGTTGTACTGCAATAAATACAATAATATATCAGTTTCATTCCACGCATTGTATTGCGTTAAGATACCCACAGTTTTAGGGAACGCATTGTGCTGCAGTAACTGCATTAATTTACCAGTTTTAGTTAATGTGTTGTATTGTGTAAAGATATCCGCAGTTTTAGTGAACACATTGTTCTCCAATAAATGTATTATTATAGCAGTTTCATTCTACTCATTGTATTACCATTACAAATTGACAATATTAGTGTGCAGTGTGTTTGTAGAAGGTGATTGGACGTTTAATAGCGCGGTCTTCAAATTACAGAAAAAATGCTTGCAATTTTGCTAGTATTGTTTAATAATTTGTGTACCAAACCTGTAACTTTTCATTTACAAGCCTTATTATAAATGGTAAACCGAAAAGTGGAATACTAATAACCTACGACTTGTCATCCAAGAGTCAGAATGTGGATGGCTGTAGTATTGCAAACAGCAGTATCAGCACCAGCCATCCATCTAGTAGTAGTAGTAGTAGGCCACAGTTCTCCCTGGCTTCCGATAGGCACCACAATATTATTGAGGACAAAGAGGATGAGATTGTGCACTGGATGGCTCACTCCTACTCTCAGTCACAGCAGGATGACGTGGAGGTAACTTCTGAGACAGACACCGTGCCTAGGAGCCATTGGTCACAGCATTCCACCTGATTCTTCTGGCTTGCATTTAGACTGGTGCTGGATGTGCCGAAGTTATGTAGAGGCCGACGGATACACCGCCAGATATAAGGGTTATAAAGACTGGCGTTTTAAACGCAGGTCTAAATAAATGACCTTCATAGTTTGTAAGGCTAAGAAAAGATATCTGTCCATCCAGTTCGGCCTGTTATCCTGCAAGTTGATCTAGAGGAAGGCAAAAAAAAACTGTGAGGTAGAAGCCAATTTCCCTCAATTTAGGGAAAAATAATTCCTTCCTGACTCCAATCAGGCATTAGAATAACTCCCTGGATCAACGACCCCTCTCTAGTAGCTATAGCCTGTAATATTATTACGCTCCAGAAATACATCCAGGCCCCTCTTGAATTCCTTTATTGTACTCACCATCACCACCTCCTCAGGCAGAGAGCTCCATAGTCTCACTGCTCTTACCGTAAAGAATCCTCTTCTATGTTTGTGTACAAACCTTCTTTCCTCCAGACGCAGAGGATGTCCCCTCCTCACAGTCCTGGGGATAAATAGATGATGGGATAGATCTCTGTACTGACCCCTGATATATTTACACATAGTAATTAGATCTCCCCTCAGTCGTCTTTTTTCTAAAGTGAATAACCCTAATTTTGATAATCTTTCAGGGAACTGTAGTTGCCCCATTCCAGTTATTACTTTAGTTGCCCTCCTCTGGATCCTCTCCAGCTCTGCTATGTCTGCCTTGTTCACAGGAGCCCAGAACTGTACACAGTGCTCCATGTGTGGTCTGACTACTGATGTGTAAAGTGGCAGGACTATGTTCTCATCACAGGCATCTATGCCCCTTTGGATACAACCTATTATCTTATTGGCCTTGGCAGCAGCTGCCTGACACTAGTTTCTACAACTTAGTTTGCTGTCTACTAAAATTCCTAAGCCCTTTTTCATGTCAGTGTTGCCCAGTGTTTTACCTCTTAGTATGTACGGGTGACTTGCATTAATCCTTCCTATGTGTATAACATTACATTTGTCAGTGTTAAGCGTCATCTGCCACTTTTTGCCCAAGCCTCCAATCTATTCAGATCCCTCTGTAGTATATATACAGTATACTGTCCTCTGTAGTATATATACAGTATACTGTCCTCTGTAGTATATATATACAGTATACTGTCCTCTGTAGTATATATACAGTATACTGTCCTCTGTAGTATATATACTGTATACTGTCCTGTGTAGTATAAATACAGTATACTGTCCTCTGTAGTATATATACAGTATACTGTCCTATTCTATGTTAATTACTTTACAAAGTTTAGTGTCATGCAAGCCTTCTACAAGATCACTAATAAATATATTGAAGGAAATTGGCCTTAATACTGACTCATGTAGTACCCCACTGGTGACTGTGACCCCTCCAAAACTGACCCCTGTGGTACCCCACTACTGATGATGACCCAATCTGAGTGTGTACCGTTACCACCCTCTGTTTTCTATCACTCAGACAGTTACTTACCCACATACAGAAATTTTCTCCCAGTCCGAGCATTCTCATTTTATATACTAACCTTTTATGTGGCTCAGTATCAAATGCTTTGTAGAAGTCTAGATATACGACATCCATTGACTCGCCCCAGTCAAGTCTAGAACTCATAGAAACTGATTACATTAGTTTGACATGACCAATCCCTCATGATGCCATGCTGATATGGCGTTATTTGCTTATTTTTCATATAGGTACTCCAACATAGCATCTCTTAGAAAACCTTCAGTTTACCAACAACAGATGTTAGACTTATTGGCCTATAGTTTCTGCTGCTGCTGCTACTATTGCTGCCACTGTTACCCCTACAAACCATAGACCTTACCTTACCCCTTTCCACATCCACACTGTCCTGTTGCTGCTTCCAAAAATAAGGAAGAATTTTTCAAGCCTTGTTTATACCAAGCAACTGTTTGATCTTACAATTAGCACTTGCGTGTGTATAAATAAGGGCAGGCATCTGCCTCAGTAAGGCCTGATTTTTGGATGCTTGTGCAGAACAAGCCACTGTTTTGTCTGACAGTGAACACTTGTGTGTAAAAATAATGGCAGTTATCTCCCCCTGTTAAGAATTTTTTTTTGGATGCTTGTTCCCAACAAGCCACAGTTTTTTCCCCATAACCCCATTTAAACACTATCTGCCCCGATACAGAACGTTTGTAATATGAAAAAGCATAACAAGTGTGATGGCTCACTGTGTTTTTAAACATGCTGATTTAACACTGTCAAACACGTGTTTACCCATAGCTATATATGGCATTGTCACTCTGGCATTACTTGCTATTGGTGTCATTGTGTTAAAGAGCTTAAAAGCTATGTACACCTTTGGGGGCATTTTTTTTGTTGCATTGTACTTATTTTGCCAAATTTTTTTTTTTTTTTTATTGGTCTTTATTAAAAATATGGCATCCTTTTTTTCTGTACAGAGCTGAGAGGCTCTAGTAGCACCCATTGGATTTTCTGTCTTTTCCGTTAGACCAGGAGCAGACAGGCTCCTTATGTCTGACCTTATTAACACTCATTATAGCTCAGTTCTTATCTTACTGATAGGAATGTGGCTTAAATAAGTGTTTATGGCCTCTTAGTAATTTAGAGATAAGGGTTATTAGATGACAAAGCAAAGTGAAAGCACTAGTCACACTGTTAGAAAAGGTTAACCATTTGTGACAGAACTGCTCAATATTTTTATTAAAGGCCAATTGACAATATGAATTTTAGCCAAAAATTAGTAAAATGCAATTATAAACAAAAATTATCTCCGAAGGTATACATTTAAAAAAGGGGGGGGGTGGTGTCTGGGGTAGAAAAAGAGCAAAAAAAGAGAGAAAGACAAAATAGAAGAAAGAGTCCTAGGAGACATCAGACTGTCATATACCAATTTTTAGTTCAACTAGAATCGATTTGGACCTGGATTGAATTTCTTGACCAATCTGGCGAATTGGACATGAAACAAATTAAATAAATTTACTCAACTCTAATATAGAGGAGTTCATGGTTGATGTAAGGTGCCCAGGTACTGTGGCTGCAAAATAAGTCACAAATCATCACCCCCCTGCCACCATGCTTCACAGTTGGCATGAGGTATTTGTGTGTTTTGGCCAAAAATTTTAGGCTTTTTAATATGTTTTTTGCTATCACTTGGAATAAAGCATATTTTGAAAATTTATGGTAATGTGTATTTTTTCCTTTTCTTCACTCCCCACTTGAACACCCAGATACCCCAAGGTTTTTAGCCAATACATTGATCCACAGATTCCTGCTGCAAGTCTATCTATGCTGTACATATTGAAGACATTCATTAAGCTAATTAAAAAGTTGCACATTATGGCGCACGACATATATGTGCCATAATTTGCCACTCTTTAGGCTTAGCGGAAGTGGGCAGGGCTTCAAGACGCCCGCTACATTTACTATAACTTTCACCAGAAAATGACGGAAGGTATAGCTGAAATCTTCGCCAGCCTGTAACTTTTGTAGACTTCAGTTTCTGGCGCTCGGCTTAAGATGCATCTGCCTCTTAATAAATTAGGCGCCTCTCATGCCAGCACAGGGAGATTAAGACTGGCATATGGATGCTCCAGTCTTGATATATCCCCAATATCTATGCCTGGATATGCACAACTACCCCAGGTGAGCCTCAAATTATCACGACATGCTAAGTCTATTCCACACGGGTATCACTCTACAGGTCCTTCTAAAAAAATTAGCATATTGTGATAAAGTACTGTAATGTACTGATAAACATTAGACTTTCATATATTTTAGATTCATTACACACAACTGAAGTAGTTCAAGCCTTTTATTGTTTTAATATTGATGATTTTGGCATACAGCTCATGAAAACCCAAAATTCCTATCTAAAAAAATTTGCATATCATGAAAAGGTTCTCTAAACGAGCTATTAACCTAATCATCTGAATCAACTTATTAACTCTAAACACCTGCAAAAGATTCCTGAGGCTTTTAAAAACTCCCAGCCTGGTTCATTACTCAAAACCGCAATCATGGGTAAGACTGCCGACTTGACTGCTGTCCAGAAGGCCATCATTGACACCCTCAAGCAAGAGGGTAAGACACAGAAAGAAATTTCTGAAGGAATAGGCTGTTCCCAGAGTGCTGTATCAAGGCACCTCAGTGGGAAGTCTGTGGGAAGGAAAAAGTGTGGCAGAAAACGCTGCACAACGAGAAGAGGTGACCGGACCCTGAGGAAGATTGTGGAGAAGGACCGATTCCAGACCTTGGGGGACCTGCGGACTGAGTCTGGAGTAGAAACATCCAGAGCCCCCGTGTACAGGCGTGTGCAGGAAATGGGCTACAGGTGCCGCATTCCCCAGAAACAGCGGCAGAAGCGCCTGACCTGGGCTACAGAGAAGCAGCACTGGACTGTTGCTCAGTGGTCCAAAGTACTTTTTTCGGATGAAAGCAAATTTTGCATGTCATTCGGAAATCAAGGTGCCAGAGTCTGGAGGAAGACTGGGGAGAGGGAAATGCCAAAACACCTGAAGTCCAGTGTCAAGTCCCCACAGTCAGTGATGGTCTGGGGTGCCATGTCAGCTGCTGGTGTTGGTCCACTGTGTTTTATCAAGGGCAGGGTCAATGCAGCCGCTATCAGGAGATTTTGGAGCACTTCATGCTTCCATCTGCTGAAAAGCTTTATGGAGATTTTTCAGCACGACCTGGCACCTGCTCACAGTGCCAAAACCACTGGTAAATGGTTTACTGACCATGGTATTACTGGGCTCAATTGGCCTGCCAACTCTCCTGACCTGAACCCCATAGAGAATCTGTGGGATATTGGGAAGAGAAAGTTGAGAGACGCAAGACCCAACACTCTGGATGAGCTTAAGGCCGCTATCGAAGCCTCCTGGGCCTCCATAACACCTCAGCAGTGCCACAGGCTGATTGCCTCCATGCCACGCCGCATTGAAGCCGTCATTTCTGCAAAAGGATTCCCGACCAAGTATTGAGTGCAGAACTGAACATAATTATTTGAAGGTTGACTTTTTTTTGTATTAAAAACACTTTTCTTTTATTGGTCGGATGAAATATGCAAAATTTTTTAAATAGGAATTTGGGGTTTTCATGAGCTGTATGCCAAAATCATCAATATTAAAACAATAAAATGCTTGAACTACTTCAGTTGTGTGTAATGAATCTAAAATATATGAAAGTCTAATGTTTATAATTTTTTTATAAAAAGACCTGTATGTATCCTCTGCTTCCTTTTCCTTCATCAGCTCTATGTCCAAACATCTCCACTTTGGTCTCGCCTGTTCAAAGAATATTGTTCCAGAAATCTTGAGGTTTGTTCAGATGTAACTTTGCAAACTTAAGCCGTGCTGCCATGTTCTTCTTAGAAAGAAGAGGTTTTCTCCTGTCAACCATTCCACACAAGCCATGCGCGTTCAGTCTTTTTCTAATTGTACTGTCATAAACTTAGCAATTTCTCTGAGTCTGAGCTTGGGGTGAGTTTGCTGGGATGTCCACTCTTGTGAAGACCGTCTTAACCTGTGAATAATCTTTCTCATTGTAGAATGATGAACTGGAAATTGCCTTATAACTCTTCCCAGATTGATGGGCAGCAATAACTGCTTCTCAAAGATCATTGCTGATGTCTTTCCTCCTTGGCATTGTGCTAATACATGCCTGAATGCTCCAGGCCGGCAAACTGCCAAAACTTCTGCTTTTATAAAGGTGGTAAACTTGATGATCAATTAATCAAGAGCAGTTGATTAGCAGCACCTGGATGCTACTTACCCTCTTTATTCCTTTTTTGTTCCTTTTATGCCTTATGTTTATAAATGACACAGTGTAATTTGTCATGTGTTTTTGTTCATCTGTAATTTTAAGACCTGCCAAGGAGTAGATTTTTTTAAATGTCCTGATACGTAAAACCACAGAATTTATAGAGGGAGGACTTTGTTTTTCTTATGCCTGGATATAACGTCTGCAATACTTTAACTTCTTGAAATAAAGTTTTCCACTTTCCATCCCAGTTGAATTCCTTGCTCTTACAATGCTGTGGATCTTATAGATAAAAAGATACAGCACTGAGACGATGGACCTTTCCAGTCTAAAAACTGGAGCTCAGATCTGTGGCAGTAGTGTAGTACTCTCGGCTATTGGTATCTGATTACATGTGGCCTGGATCTCTGTAAATCTTGGAGAAGTGACAAGTGCACATTAATTTTCCTTGCAGAGTGTCCACTGTGTGGCTTGTTAACATCCTGTCGGGACAGCATCTTCATAAATTCATGCAGTTATCTCTATGGACAAGATTTATACCAACTCCAAACCCGGATCCTGCTCCCGAGTAATATGAGCTTGAGACATAAATCTGATGTCATAAGCTGCAAGACTTCTGGTAGAAAATGGAAGGATAAATCATGTCCAGCCTCCAAGTCAAGGGTGTAGCAGCACCTAATATTATCCCATCAGACACCAATTTATAGTTTTCATATAAAAGTGATCTGCTGGTGCAGTCACTGTGTACATACATTACTTATCCTGTACTGATCCTGAGTTACATCCTGTATTATACTCCAGAGCTGCACTCACTATTCTGCTGGTGCAGTCACTGTGTACATACATTACTTATCCTGTACTGATCCTGAGTTACATCCTGTATTATACTCCAGAGCTGCACTCACTATTCTGCTGGTGCAGTCACTGTGTACATACATTACTTATCCTGTACTGATCCTGAGTTACATCCTGTATTATACTCCAGAGCTGCACTCACTATTCTGCTGGTGGAGTCACTGTGTACATACATTACATTACTTATCCTGTACTGATCCTGAGTTACATCCTGTATTATACTCCAGAGCTGCACTCACTATTCTGCTGGTGCAGTCACTGTGTACATACATTACTTATCCTGTACTGATCCTGAGTTACATCCTGTATTATACTCCAGAGCTGCACTCACTATTCTGCTGGTGCAGTCACTATGTACATACATTACATTACTTATCCTGTACTGATCCTGAGTTACATCCTGTATTATACTCCAGAGCTGCACTCACTATTCTGCTGGAGGACTCACTGTGTACATACATTACTTATCCTGTACTGATCCTGAGTTACATCCTGTATTATACTCCAGAGCTGCACTCACTATTCTGCTGGTGGAGTCACTGTGTACATACATTACTTATCCTGTACTGATCCTGAGTTACATCCTGTATTATACTCCAGAGCTGCACTCACTATTCTGCTGGTGCAGTCACTGTGTACATACATTACTTATCCTGTACTGATCCTGAGTTACATCCTGTATTATACTCCAGAGCTGCACTCACTATTCTGCTGGTGGAGTCACTGTGTACATACATTACATTACTTATCCTGTACTGATCCTGAGTTACATCCTGTATTATACTCCAGAGCTGCACTCACTATTCTGCTGGTAGAGTCACTGTGTACATACATTACTTATCCTGTACTGATCTTGAGTTACATCCTGTATTATACTCCAGAGCTGCACTCACTATTATGCTGGTGCAGTCACTGTGTACATACATTACATTACTTATCCTGTACTGATCCTGAGTTACATCCTGTATTATACCCCAGAGCTGCACTCACTATTCTGCTGGTGGAGTCACTGTGTACATACTGTATTTTTGCCCTATAAGACGCACTTCTCCTCTCCCCCAAAAGTGGGGGAAAAATAGCAGTGCATCTTATGGAGCGAATGCTGCGACTGTCTGGTGTATCGGCTGAGAGGGAGGAGGGGCTGGGGGCCGGCATCTGGTTCTGTAATGGCAGCGGGGCCTGGTGCAGTCACTGTATTCTACTACACCGGGCCCCGCTCACTGTAGTATAATCATATCTAACTTGTGGGTATTCTTAACGTATTCAAATCATCTTAAATCCATCACTTGTACTACTTACTATTAACTTCTTGGCAGTTACTCCAGAGCTGCACTCACTATTCTGCTGGTGCAGTCACTATGTACATACATTACATTACTTATCCTGTACTGATCCTGAGTTACATCCTGTATTATACTCCAGAGCTGCACTCACTATTCTGCTGGTGCAGTCACTGTGTACATACATTACATTACTTATCCTGTACTGATCCTGAGTTACATCCTGTATTATACTCCAGAGCTGCCCTCACTATTCTGCTGGTGGAGTCACTGTGTACATACATTACATTACTTATCCTGTACAGATCCTGAGCTACATCCTGTATTATACTCCAGAGCTGTACTCACTATTCTGTTGGTGCAGTCACTGTGTACATACATTACTTATCCTGTACTGATCCTGAGTTACATCCTGTATTATACTCCAGAGCTGTACTCACTATTCTGCTGGTGCAGTCACTGTGTACATACATTACATTACTTATCTTGTACTGATCCTGAGTTACATCCTGTATTATACCCCAGAGCTGCACTCACTATTCTGCTGGAGTCACTGTGTACATACATTACATTACTTATCCTGTACTGATCCTGAGTTACATACTGTATTATACTCCAGAGCTGCACTCACTATTCTGCTGGTGCAGTCACTGTGTACATACATTACATTACTTATCCTGTACTGATCCTGAGTTACATCCTGTATTATACTCCAGAGCTGCACTCACTATTCTGCTGGTGCAGTCACTGTGTACATACATTACATTACTTATCCTGTACTGATCCTGAGTTACATCCTGTATTATACTCCAGAGCTGCCCTCACTATTCTGCTGGTGGAGTCACTGTGTACATACATTACATTACTTATCCTGTACTGATCCTGAGCTACATCCTGTATTATACTCCAGAGCTGTACTCACTATTCTGTTGGTGCAGTCACTGTGTACATACATTACTTATCCTGTACTGATCCTGAGTTACATCCTGTATTATACTCCAGAGCTGTACTCACTATTCTGCTGGTGCAGTCACTGTGTACATACATTACATTACTTATCTTGTACTGATCCTGAGTTACATCCTGTATTATACCCCAGAGCTGCACTCACTATTCTGCTGGAGTCACTGTGTACATACATTACATTACTTATCCTGTACTGATCCTGAGTTACATACTGTATTATACTCCAGAGGTGTACTCATCTGCTGGAGTCACTGTACATTACTTTTCTTGTATTGATCCTTAGGCTACATCCACATGACCATATTCATTTTGTGGTCTGCAAACTGTGGATCCGCAAAATGCGAATACTGGCTGTGTGCATTATGCACTTTCATGGGTCCCATTGTCAAAATGCCTATTTTTGTCCACAAAACAGACAATAATAGGAAATATTCTATAATGGATATGATGTCTGCATAGAAATCAATTGGTCCACGTACAACCTGAAAAAACCAAAAGTACAGTGAATGAGGCCTTATCATGGAGAGTCTATCACAAAGCTCCATTTTTCGAAGCTCAAATTTTCCGTACTTAACATCCCCGATCTCAGCTGTGATACGGTTGTAGACTAACCCATCCTTCCATAGATATTTTGACGCCATAGAATAAATGGATATCTCTATATCTATTGTTGAGTTGTTTGTTCCCAACTTCTCAGCATCACCCTGGTCCGAGAAAGGCCTCCACTTCTTGAAAGATCTGGGTGTTCCTACTCTACATCAATTCCACATTTTGCTGCCAAACATAACCTGCCATCCTCAGAGTACTTCCAGTACATGCAACTTAGACATATACAGTTGCAAGAGAAAGTATGTGAACCCTTTGGAGTGATATGGATTTCTGCACAAATTGGTCATAAAATGTGATCTGATCTTCATCTAAGTCACAACAATAGACAATCACAGTCTGCTTAAACTAATAAAACAAACACAAATAATTAAATGTTACCATGTTTTTATTGAACACACCATGTAAACAGTCACAGTGCAAGTGGAAAAAGTATGTGAACCCTTGGATTTAATAACTGGCTGAACCTCCTTTGGCAGCAATAACTGCAACCAAACGTTTCCTGTAGTTGCAGATCAGACGTGCACAACGGTCAGGAGTAATTCTTGACCATTCCTCTTTACAGAACTGTTTCAGTTCCGCAATATTCTTGGGATGTCTGGTGTGAATCGCTTTCTTGAGGTCAGGCCACAGCATCCCAATCGGGTTGAGGTCAGAAGGCGTATTTTCTTCTGTTTAAGCCATTCTGTTGTTGATTTACTTATATGCTTTGGGTCGTTGTCCTGTTGCAACACCCATCTTCTGTTGAGCTTCAGCTGGTGGACAGATGGCCTTAAGTTCTCCTGCAAAATGTCTTGATAAACTTGGGAATTCATTTTTCCTTCGATGATAGCAATCCGTCCAGGCCCTGACACAGCAAAGAAGCCCTAAACCATGATGCCCCCACCACCATACTTCACAGTTGGGATGAGGTTTTGATGTTGGTGTGCTGTGCCTCTTTTTCTCCACACATAGTGTTGTGTGTTTCTTCCAAACAGCTCAACTATGTTTCCATCTGAATTTTCACAGAATATTTTGCCAGTACTGCTGTGGAACATCCAGGTGCTCTAGTGCAAACCGTAAACGTGCAGCAATGGTATTTTTGGACAGCAGTGGCTTCCTCTGTGGTATCCTCCCATGAAATCCATTCTTGTTTAGTGTTTTACGTATCGTAGTTTCGCTAACAGGGATGTTGGCATATGCCAGAGACTTTTGTAAGTCTTTAGCTGACACTCTAGGATTCTTCTTCACCTCATTGAGCAGTCTGCGCTGTGCTCTTGCAGTCATCTTTACAGGACGGCCACTCCTAGGGAGAGTAGCAGCAGTGCTGAACTTTCTCTATTTATAGACAATTAGTCTTACCGTGGACTGATGAACAGCAAAGCTTTTGGAGATACTTTTATAACCCTTTCCAGCTTTATGCAAGTCAACAATTCTTAATCGTAGGTCTTCTGAGAGCTCTTTTGTGCGAGGCATCATTCACATCAGGCAATGCTTCTTGTGAAAAGCAAACCCAGAACTGGTGTGTGTTTTTTATAGGGCAGGGTAGCTGTAACCAACACCTCCAATCTCATCTCATTGATTGGACTCCAGTTGGCAGACACCTCACTCCAATTAGCTCTTGGAGATGTCATTAGTCTAGGGGTTCACATACTTTTTCCACCTGCACTGTGAATGTTTACATGGTGTGTTCAATAAAAACATGGTAACATCTAATTCTTTGTGTGTTATTAGTTTAAGCAGACTGTGATTGTCTATTGTTGTGACTTAGATGAAGATCAGATCACATTTTTTCTGACCAATTTGTGCAGAAATCCATATCATTCCAAAGGGTTCACATACTTTCTCTTGCAACTGTACTTAGCTCTGGGTTGATTCCCATTGCTCAATCCTCTAATTTTCCTTTATTAAGACTATGGATCTCCAATCCTAACTCCAATTCCCACAGCATAGTCTTCTGCTACAGAAATTTGCTAATGGAGGAAGGGGACAAATTGGGGAAAATTAAAGACCACTGGCACCATGATTTAAAGGGAACCTGTCATCAACTTTATGCTGACCTCACTGGGAGCAGCATAAAATAGTGACAGAAATGCTGATCTCAGCGGTGTGTCACTCATGAGCTAAAAGTAAGTGGTTGCCGAGAACCAGCATCATAATCATTACAGCCCAGGCCTTGAAAAAAGTCAAATCTACTTGAGAAGAGTCCTGGTTATTCATAATCTCCTGCTCTCTCGCCCATCTGCTGATGGTTGGCAGTTCTCACCTAGAGAGAAAGGGAGAAAACTACATAGAAGACTGTCAGTCATCAGCAGGTGGGCGGGAAGAGCAGGAATTCATGAATAACCAGGACTCTTCTCTGGTGGCCGTGACTCTTGTCCAGGCCCAGTCTGCAATGATTGTGATGTTGGTTCTCGGCAACCACTTACTTTTAACTTATAAATGACAGACCGCTGAAATCAACTCACCTGTCTCTACTTTATTCTGCCGTTAGTATGGGCAGCACAAAGTTGATGACAGGTTCCTTTTAAATCAAAGCTTTACTGATGATCAATGGCAATCTGGTCTTCTCTGTTTGCAAATTTTCTAAGTGTATATCCCACTTAGAAACTCATCGAAAAATATTCTATAGATGGTACCTCACACCGTGCCACCTGTCACATATTTCCCCCAACACATCAGATGTGGTGGGAATGTGGATTAATAAAGAAAGTTTGGCACCAGATTTTTTTCTATATTATCCGATATATGCCAATTTCAAATTGTCCAAGACCCAGCTTTAGCTCTTCTATCCCTTGGTATATAACAGTTCTCCTTTTTACATTCTACTATACTTTCTAAAGCATGCATAGCTATGCGACCAAAAATTGTGGCCAATTGGAAAACAAGAACACCCAAACAAGTCTCAAACATTCTACAGCCCATTCATGAGCAATGCTGGTACAAAAGGATGTCCGCCTCGGCTTTCAACGCGTCACATCAATCTAGATGGGAAGTTTGTATCACTTCTATTTTTTATAAACCCCTTTGATTGATTGTTCTACCTCTTAATCAAATGCGCAGTATTGTCTGAGTAATGCCATATTAGCTATTAGTTAGCAAAGACTACAATTTATGCAAGAACTGACATCTCGATTCCCTCAGGTTATTGGACAGTTTTCTATGTCTTTTCATTTCTGTTGCATTTTGATGTAATCTGTATAATTGAAAAGAATACTACGATACCTGTAAATCACATGTTGCCTTATGTATACTTGATGGTATTTCAATAAAACCTAATGTTTCAAAAAAAAATAAAAAATAAATAGCTCAGTGACTTTTTCAATAACCACCAGCAGCTCTGGAATATCCTATGTCTTAGAGCCCAGACGTTTCGTCTTTCTGATGTCAGTGGATTAGTGAATTATCCCAGGCCCTGATCTCCATTGGTTATAACCCCTTGACTGGTGTCCAGTAGGTTAACGCCTCAGTCCATAGTCTTCCAGTGGTAATACACTACACAGAGAGTCAGTCCTTTAGTGATCCAGTCCCTGATGTCCGGCAGGTTAGTGCCCCAGTAATTGGTATCTTCATATCTTAATTCGCTGTGTCCATTAGTTTCATTACTTCACTCTGGTGTCCGGTGGGTCAGTGCCTCAGTCCCAGTGTTCTAGTGGTCAAATACTACAACTCCCTGCTTGAGGAGTGGTTTAAGGCGTCAGCCCCCTAACGGTTGAGTGTATCAGTCTCTGCTGTCCAGCAGGTCTAAAATGTCTCAGTCATTGGCATCTAAAGGCTTCCTATTGTAATTCTTGCTGCCCCATATTTCACCTCCTCGGCATCCTGTAGGCTAGTGCATCAGTCCCAATTTTTTAGTCCTCATAAACAGCAGTCCAGTCCTCCCTGCTGTCATGTGTGGTTCAGTCTAACAGTCCTTGTTGTCCAGAGATTTAGTGTTTTGTTGCCTTTTGTCCAGTGGTTACATGCCTCATTTATTTTTTTTATTTTTTTATAATTATTTTATTTTCCTTTTCAACATATAAAAATTTGAAAAGACATGAGAACAAATAGGGAACAAAAAACATACACCATGATAATTCAGAAATATCCACAAACATTTGTGACATACTTATCATTAATCATCAGGAATCTTTCCTTATCCTGTTTCTTTTCCCATGTCATACATATATAAATACAAATTGTAAACCCCCCCTCCCTTCCCCACCCCTCCTTGGTTGTCTTGATGGTTTCTACAGGAAAAAATTGATTTCATGATCTCATATCGGGGATTTCAATCCTCCCTCATTCATTTATTTATTGGTTCTTCATTTTAAACACTTCCTTCCTGCTCGTTATCTCCCCTCTTTCCTCCTGTCCATTTACTTTCCCTGTTCATTTTATCTTACAGACATATTCATATCTCTGCACCCTATCACATAGGTTCTTCCACTCTTCGATGTTTGGCGGCACGTCCGCCCCCCACTTCCTAGCCACTACTACCCGCGCCAGCATCAGTCCTTTTGCCCATTTCCTTTCATTTTTTCTATCAAGACCTATTTTCCTAATATGTCCGAGCACCACTATAGAGATCTCCAATGGCATAGTGCACCCAGTTGATCTGGTTAGCTCCTGAAATACCTGAGTCCAGTAAACCTGAATAGCAGTGGCGTCGCCAGGGGGGGGCCAGAGGGGGCCACGGCCCCCCCAACATCATGCTGGGCCCCCCCATGTGCCCCCCCAACTAAAATGCGCCCCCCCCCCCAGCGTCCCTGCTGCCAGCAGCATTCACTTGACTGATCCGAGTTCAGCTCAGTCACAGTCTCTCTCTCACCTCACGCTGCTGGCAGCAGGGACGCAGGGAGCCGAAGCCTGAGGGAGGGACGGGGAGGAGCGTAATATGATCTCAGAGTGGAGGCTGGCTTCTGCCAGCCCCACCCCTCCCCGCCCACCAACCAATCACCGATCCAGAGCTGAGGGGGCAGGGCAAGCACAGCACACCAGCAGCTCTCTGAATCCAGTCGTCTGAGTCACACAAGTAAGTACAGGGAGTCTAAGAATAGAAAGGAATCGAATGAGTCACAAGTTAAAAGAATCTAAAGATCCGACTTAGTTTGTGACTCATTCGATTCATTGAGTTAAAAGAGCCGTGAGTCAGAGGGTAGAAACTACTTTCACACTTGCGCTTGATCGGATCCGTTCTGAACGGATCCGATCATATTAATGCAGACGGTGGCTCCGTTCAGTACGGATCCGTCTGCATTAATAACTTAGAAAAAATTCTAAGTGTGAAAGTAGCCTGAGCGGATCCGTTCAGACTTTCAATGAAAAGTCAATGGGGGACGGATCCGCTTGAAGATTGAGCCATATGGTGACCTCTTCAAGCGGATCCGTTCCCATTGACTTAGGCTGCTTTCACACTAGCGTTCGGTATTCCGTTCGTGAGCTCCGTTTGAAGGAGCTCACGAGCGGACCCGAACGCAGCCGTCCACCCCTGATGCAGTCTGAATGGAGGCGGATCCGCTCAGACTGCATCAGTCTGGTGGCGTTCAGCCTCCGCTCCGCTCGCCTCCGCACGGACAGGCGGACAGCTGAACGCTGCTTGCAGCGTTCGGGTGTCCGCCTGGCCGTGCGGAGGCGTGCGGATCCGTCCAGACTTACAATGTAAGTCAATGGGGACGGATCCGTTTGAAGATGCCACAATGTGGCTCAATCTTCAAGCGGATCCGTCCCCCATTGACTTTACATTGAAAGTCTGGACGGATCCGTCCCAGGCTATTTCCACACTTAGCTTTTTTTTAGCTAAATAATGCAGACGGATCCGTACTGAACGGAGCCTCCGTCTGCATTATTATGGGCGGATCCGTTCTGAACGGATCCGCCCGAACGCTAGTGTGAAAGTAGCCTTACATTGTAAGTCTGAACGGATCCGTTCGCCTCCGCACGGCCAGGCGGACACCCGAACGCTGCAAGCAGCGTTCAGCTGTCCGCCTGTCCGTGCGGAGGCGAGCGGAGCGGAGGCTGAACGCCGCCAGACTGATGCAGTCTGGGCGGATCCGCTCCATTCAGACTGCATCAGGGCTGGACGGAAGCGTTCGGGTCCGCTCGTGAGCCCCTTCAAACGGAGCTCACGAGCGGACCGACGAACGCTAGTGTGAAAGTTACACTGAGGCTGAGGCTGCTTTTGTTGCAGCAGTGATAAGATTAAGGGATAGGAGAAGTGACAGATGACACAAGAGTTTAGATTACAGGTTGAATTAAATTAACCCTTTAGAATCAAATTGGCTTCTCAGGAGATATATATGTTAAAGGCATCTCATTCAGTAGCTATATAACTAAGGGCCCTTTCACACTTGCGTTGTCCGGATCCGGCGTGTACTCCACTTGCCGGAATTACACGCCGGATCCGGAAAAACGCAAGTGTACTGAAAGCATTTGAAGACGGATCCGTCTTCAAAATGCTTTCAGTGTTACTATGGCAGCCAGGACGCTATTAAAGTCCCGGTTGCCATAGTAGGAGCGGGGAGCGGTATACTTACAGTCCGTGCGGCTCCCGGGGCGCTCCAGAATGACGTGTACATGCGATCACGTCATCCATGCGCCTGGGGCGCCCTGACGTCACTCTGGAGCACCCCGGGAGCCGCACGGACGGTAAGCATGCTGCTCCCCGCTGCACTTTACCATGGCTGCCAGGACTTTAGCGTCCCGGCATCCATGGTAACCATTCAGAAAAAGCTAAACGTCGTATCAGGCAATGCGCCGAAACGACGTTTAGCTTAAGGCCGGATCCGGATCAATGCCTTTCAATGGGCATTAATTCCGGATCCGGCCTTGCGGCAAGTCTTCAGGATTTTTGGCCGGAGCAAAAAGTACTGCATGCTGCTGTATTTTCTCCAGCCAAAAAACGTTCCGTTCCGGAACGGAAGACATCCTGATGCATCCTGAACGGATTTCTCTCCATTCAGAATGCATGGGTATAATCCTGATCAGGATTCTTCCGGCATAGAGCCCCGACGACGGAACTCTATGCCGGATCCGGACAACGCAAGTGTGAAAGGGGCCTAAGGGTGGGTTCACATCACCTTTATGGATTGTACTGTCAGTGTCAGACTGTTGTCACTGTGGGTAACAATGCACAACAGACAACAATTCACATTGCACACCACAGTGACAGCTTCTGACTCCTGTCTGACTCCTGACTCCTCCTGTCCGGCGTCAGCCTCAGCTTCCCTTTACTATAATAAATCACTCAATACTAGTAATCAGAGTTCAGAGAGAGCTGAAGAAGACGAGCCGACTGCACTGAGTCAGCAGCGCAGCAAGTAGTGAGTGAATCGAATGTATCAAGCATCTGCGCATGCGCACCGGCACCTAGAGTCTTCGGTTCACTTGCGAGTCAGCTCAGCAGTCTGACTCACCAAGTGAACCGAATATCCGATTCATGAATTGGTTCATTTGAATGAGCTGATTCAAATGAACCGATTCACCTAAAAGATCCGAACTTCCCATCACTAAGCGGCGGTGCAGGGGAGGGAGAGGCGTGTCCCTTCCCCTTGCTCTGATAGGCTGCAGGCACTAGACCGGCAGCCTATCAGAGGCCGGCGCAGGCGCGCGATGACGTCATCGCGCCGCCTGAGCCATACAGCGTGGGACACAGGCCAGAAGAGGCCTGCATCGCATCGCTGACACTGAGGTAAGTATAATTTTTTTTATTTTTTTTTACAATAGTGATACTTGGGGGGGGGGGGGGGGACTTACCTAATAATGGCACATGATGGGGGGGCTTACTTAATAATGGCACATTGGGGGGGACTTACTTAATGATGGCACATTGGGGGGGACTTACTTAATAATGGCACATGAAGGGGGGGTACTTACTTAATAATGGCACATGATGGGGGGGCCTTAATACTGGCACATGATGGGGGGGACCTAATACTGGCATATGATGGGGGGACCTAATACTGGCACATGATGGGGGGCTTATTACTGGCACATGATGGGGGGCTTATTACTGGCACGTAATGTGGGTCTTATTACTGGCACGTAATGGGGGGTTATTACTGGCACGTGGAGTCATCTACGGGGGCACTAAGAAGGGGTAATTTATACTTGCAAAATTATGGGGGACATTGAGGGCATCTACTGGGGCATTTTATACTGGTACATTATGGGGGCACTAGGAGGAAGGGGGAGAGGAGCACTATGGGGCATTTACTGGGGGCACTATATAGGGGTATTTTATACTGGCACATTATGGGGGACATTAGCTCAACTGGGGGCATAAGGGGGTATTTTTTGCATTGTCACATTATAAGGAGAATTATTACTACCGGGGGGCATTATGGTGGGCTTTATTACTCCCACATGGTATGACCCCTAGTAGCAGCACCAGCCTCTCCCTGCTCTGCTATTCCTCTGCCTCTTCTCCAAATCCTTATTATGAAATCTTTCTCATTAGGATAAAACACATCAGCTCCGCCGAGACCCCGGCCAAAGTGTGGAAGTGGCGTCCGAGATCCCCAAGGGCCAAGCCAAGTAACCTGTAAGTCTTCATGTCAAATATGTTTGTTATACACATATAGCCTACACTGTGCCCCACAATATACAGTATACCGCCACGCTGTGCCCCACAATATATAGTATACCGGTACACTGTGCAGTCTGTTCTATAAGCACCCTTGTTCTGTGGCGGTGGACAGAAAATAATCTGGAAGTGCCCCTCCCGAGACCAGGCTCTGGATCCGCCACTGGTCTGGACCGCTCACAGGAGTGTACATTTCTTCTAAACTGTAATCCGTATCCTCTGACCTGCAGAAATCAGCACTCGCTCGATAAGAACTAACAGGCAGTACCTGTAGGCTGTAGCCTGGCCCTGTTTCCGAAGCTAGCCGAGTGGTGTAAGGTTAAGGTACTAGTAGAGATGAGCGGCCGCTTAATCCTGATTTAAAGTTAAAGTTACTGCAGGATATGGATTACGGTTTAGAAATGTCAAATGTACACTCCTGTGAGTGGCGGGGAGGGGGATCTGTGGATGACACTGTTATAGGGAGGGGGATCTGTGGATGACACTGTTATGGAGGGGGAAATGGGGATGACACTGTCATGGGGTGGATCTGTGGATGACACATATAGCATAAGATGCTATACATTGCACGGTATGTGGCATCCACAGATCCCCCCCATAGCAGTGTCATCCACAGACAGCTGGACTTTTCTTCCCTGTTGCGGTTTTAGGTATTGGGTAAAGTATCGCAGCATTTCTAAGTGTACTTGTGTAATTGTATCGTTGTTATAGCTGCCCCCCCTACTTTTGTCCTGGCCCCCAGTGTGCCCCCCCAAAATTTGAAAGCTAGAGACGCCACTGCTGAATAGGGGGACAATACCAGATCAAATGGATAAAATCCGCATTGTTTGCTCTACACTTCCAGCATCTAGAGTCCTTTGTTTTATACATCCTACTCAACACCAAGGGGTGATATAGGCTCGATGGAGAATGAAAAACTGTATCAGCCGGAAATTACTCGATAATGTGCTTCTTTTTATACGTTTGTAAATACATCTCCAGTCTAAAGTATTAGACTCCACTTCTAGTGCCCATTTTCTTTCACTATTAAACTTAGTCACTCCCCCTAACCCCCTTTTAATTTTTTTATATATCTGTGAAATTGATACTTTTGTCCCATTACTGTGATAACAAAATTCTACAAATTCTGAGTGTTCAGTGACTAAATACTCTTTGTTCTCTGTTGAGTCAAATGCGTGCTTTAATCGAAAGTATCTAAACCGTGTAAGAGTGTCTAGTTCTATACTAAGCCCCAATTCCTCTAGTGTCCTAAGCTTTCCTTTCACCTCAATCTGTGAGATAAACTTTATACCATTTTCTTCCCAAAATACATAATCATCTAACCTCTGAAACTCACCTAGATTTATATTCCCCCATATAGGGGTAATCTTTAATGTATAATTTATACCCAGTAATTTTTTAACATTAACCCATATTAAATGCATCATATTGCTAATTGGACACTTCCAGCCCTTTATTTTTATAATCCCAGTTTCCAGGACACTAAAAATATTGTATTGGAGACCTTCGAAATCACCCGCCAGAAATTGGCGCAGTCTGTCATCCTCTGTCATTAACCACTGAAGCTGGGATGCATAATAATAGCCCCTAAAGCAGGGGACGGACAGGCCACCATCTTCTTCATTTAACCATAAATATTTTATACCAATGCATTAAAAATGTGATCCCCTATCCACACAGGGCAGGAGGAAATGACATAAAGGATCTGCGGTAAGAGGACCATCTTGATAATGGCAATTCGGTCTGCCTGTCGAATCAATAATTTTTGCCAGGTACTTATTTTATTTTTAACCCTTTTAAGCAGAGGGGAAATGTTAAGTTCTATATACTCCTGAATCCTCTAGCTAATTTGTATTCCTAGATATTCAAATGATTCTGTGGGTTTTAATATTTTAACATTAATATCCGTTCGCGTAACTTCATAACCAATTGGGAGAAACACCGATTTCATCCAGTTAACCCTGAAGCCGGAAATTAGGCCGAACTGGTTTACTATCCCCATCAGGTATGGCACCGTTGGCGCCCCCCCTTCCAAAAAGAACAGGATATCATCCGCATATAGGCATATTTTATCTGATGCACCCCTTCCCCCTGCACCTCTACATGCCTCGTTTCTTGATGTCCAATGTTTATGTGCCTCATTTCCCGATGTCCAGTGGTTTAGTGCCTCAGTCTTGAATGTCCAGTGGTTCAGTGCTTCAGTCCCCAATGTTCAGTGGTTTAGTACCTTGCTTCTTGATGTCTAGTGGTTTAGTGCCTCAGTTCTTCATGCCCAGTTGTTTTGGTACTCTTGTCCCTCATGCCCAGCAAATTAGTCGTTAATATCCAGTATCTTCTTGTCCCAGTCTCTAAAGTTCATTGTTCCCCTGGTGTCCTGTGGCTTAGTCCATCAGACCCAATTTTCCAGTGACCATACGCGGCACCCCCTACTGTGAGGTGTGGGTTTTGTGCTCAAGCTGCCGGTGTCCAGTTGTTTAGTCATCCAGTCCTTGATGTCCATGGATTTAATGATTCAATTCCTGATGTACATTGTTCAGTTGTCTCAGTCTCTTGTGTCCAGTGGTTTAGTGCCTCAATTCAAGATGTCCGGTGTCCTGTTTTTTCAGGACCTGGTGTCCAGTGGTTTAGTGCTTCAGTCCCTGGTGTCCAGTGGTTTAGTGCCTCAGTCCCTGGTGTCTAGTGATTTAGTGCTTCAGTCCCTGGTGTCTAGTGATTTAGTGCTTCAGTCCCTGGTGTCCAGTGGTTTAGTGCCCCAGCATTCTATTACCTTAGTCCCAGATGTTTAGTGGTTTAGTCACTAGTATCCACTGGTTCCATATCTGAATCCCTGATGCTCATTGTTTCCATCCTCTGGATCCTCTGTCGCAATTTTCCAGTGGTCATATACTGTCCTGAAGCTTTGTGCCTTTCTCCACTGAATAGGTTTGTCTTTTCAGGGCTGAACACCTACAGCTTCTTGACTTAATCTTTCTAACAGAGAGACGTTGAGGCAAACAATAAACAGCTGTCATCTGACAGCCGCTCCATTACCTGTCATCTGAAGGAACTTATGAATGCTGGAGCATAAAGTTGTCTTACATCTAAACACTATGGGGGTCATTTACTAACAGAAATTTGCCTATTTTTGGCTTATTTCTGGTGTAGATTGAGGCATAGAGGTAATTTGCTCCACAATCTGTGACTTTTCCCCCTTCACGCCAGATCTGGCCAGGGGAAGGGGACGGGCCAGTAGACCTGTCTCATTTATCGTTTTCTATGCCTGTGGTTGGCGCCTCTACATAACTTTGGCACATCCACCGCCTGCTAAAAGGGTATTGAGACCGGCGTTTAAAACACCAGTCTTAATAAATGACCCCCTATATACATACTATAATATATGATATGCTCTAAACAGTTTGAAAATGCATGAAACATGGAAACCCTCCTGACATGGAATCTTTCCGAGCGTTTGGAAAGTTTCTACAAAAACTTCACTATGAGCCAAAATAGAGAAAACATTACCATGTGTTACCGTGTGATTTATAACAAAGTGTCACCTAGAGATATTGAATGCGGCCAGCTAGATCTCTCCATGTTTCCGAACTTCATTCTGGCTCTACCTCTCAATGCCCTCAGGACCCCATCAGCGAAACGTCCAAGATAATGGACCCAAATCATGAATAATCACCGACGATCGGAGCGCTCAAATCATAATGGAAAACAGAGGGGAGAAAAGAAATGCGACGTACAGCTTGACTCCATTTCTAGCTCTTTCTGCTTGTGTACGGAGGAGTTTAGCTACATCTTTGCAGCCATTATTTTTTTATTGTTTTTTATTATATTGTACGTTTATCACTTGATTTTGTTAGATTTAAATTTCTTTAAGTCGTCTGTAAAGGCACCTGATATCAAATGTTCTGGAATATTGTAAGGTCATAAAAAGGATAGAACATTGACTTGTGAGGGTGGATTCAAGCGCACCATAAAATTTTACTCCATTTAGGCTACTTTCACATTAGCGGCACGCACCTCCGGCAGGCTGTTCCGTCGGGTGAACAGCCTTCCGGATCCGTCCTGCCGCTAGTGACTGTGTGCCTCCAGATTGCTGCTCTGTCCCCATTGACTATAATGGGGGCGGGGGCAGAGTTCCGGCGAGGCACGGCGAGAGGCTGCCGGAATAAAACTACGACATGTCCGACATTTATTCCAGCAGCCTATCGTCGTGAGCTGCCGTGCCTCGCCGTAACTCCGCCCCGCCCCCATTATAGTCAATGGGGATGGAGCCGCAGTCCGGAGGCGCACAGTCACTAGCGGCAGGACGGATCTGACAGGCTGTTCACCCGACGGAAAGTAGCCTTACAAATTAGCCACAAATCTTCATGTCTTCCTGGTAGATTTTGATGAAGATTTTTCATGGAATTTCCACAGATTTTGTCATTTGTAACAGGGAAATACACAGAAAATCTGGCCAGTCACCTGCTTACAGGTTATCATGTAGTCTGCTGCAGGAAACAAGTATGGGATTACAGCTGCAATAACACATGCAATTTTTTAGTTGAACATAGACATGGATACAAAAAAGAGAAGATGTATCAGTCTTTTCTTAAAGGGTTAATCCCATGATTTATGTAAAAAAAAAAAAAAATTGTGCAAAAATAAAATAATAGTGCATGACAATCTCTTTCTAACAAAGCTGGAACAAGCCCTGTACCTCACATGGATCCAGAGATCTCACCATTCACTGCTCTGCTAGATTTATATCAAGCTGGCAGCTCAAGGGGCGTGTCCTTTCTGCTGCAGATTAGGGGGCGTGTCCATTCTGCTGGAGCTTTCTACCTATCACAGCTCAGGAGGCAGTTGAAGGAGGAAACTGAGCATGTGCGGCATTTCAGTGAGCATGTCAAAGAAATTTAAAAAAAGACCAAACAGCAGGTGGCGCTATACAGATAAATTTTATTGAATAGCTCAGTGGCTATACGAAATTTGTAAGCACATGCAATTACAAAAGTATTCACAGCCAGGTGCTGGTTTTAAAACTGTAGAATATTTTTCATGGGACCACCCCCTGCTTGCGGATGCAATGCGTATTTCACTGAAGCCCCATTCACTTCTATGGGGCCAGGGCTGCGTGAAAAACGCAGAATATAGAACATGCTACGTTTTTCATGCAACGCAAAACTGGTGCGTGAAAAGAAACGGCTCATGTACACAGACCCATTGAAATGAATGGGTCAGGATTCAGTGCAGGTGCTATGCGGAAAACTCGCTCGTGTGAAAGGGGCCTAAGGGTTTGGCTACAGAGCAAACTTGGTCATTTGACACCTGTCACTCCAAGGATTGCATTGGGATCGCAGTGTAGCGGTGCTAGCACGGAAATGAATGGGGTAGCAGTGTGACTCGCCCGTATGCCATGACTGCAACCTCTAAATTGCAAAAAATCTAACACAGCCATGTAGCCCAACCCTTAATTGTCAGCTTCCAGAGGTGGAAGGAGAGTGGTTCAGCCCAGAACCAGATCCAAGCAGTAAAGATTAGCAGCTGCATCTAGGAGGGGGCACATGAAAGCAAAAAAATAATTCATGAGAATATCCCATTAGGCTCCGTCAGCAGAATTTATATTTATATTACCTTCTTTATGGTCATCTAGAGATTATTTTTAGGGGTCATAAACCTTAGTCTAAATTTACACATGCAGTTTATGTGGCAGTTTTTGGTGCAGTTTATCATGCACATTTTGAGCCATACACAGGAGTGGCTACCAGAGAGGAAAAGTTTCAGTCTTTTCTTTATACCTTTCCTTCTTTTTGGATCCGATTCCGTGTTTGGTGCAAAAACTGCAGCAAAAACTTCATGTGTGATTCCAGCCTTAAAGGAGTAGCTATAACTCTAGTGGGGAGCGCTGCTCTGCAGGGAAGAACTGGGAAGGAGGCACAGAGCTAAGAGGGGCTTTTCACAAAAAGCGGCCCTGGGGTGATTAGCTGACTGCACCACATCCAGCTGCTAGCACGCATTCTCTCTTAGTGATTTGTTGCTTTGTCCGTACAAGTGTCAGTACTTACTGCCCATTTGTAATTCCATTTACGAATGCAAAAACTCAACAGGAGTGTGCTGCAGTGCATAGTATTGTGGGCATATGGCAAAATGAATTGTAGTCAAATTGGTATCTTTTAGATAAATGTCACCAATCCTTCGCCTGAAGATGTGGTTACGTTTTTACCGGTACTTACAGTGTTCTGATAATGGGAACCAGGTCTGGGGCAGTTATTTGCAGCGAGGCTTTGGCAGGGTGAGAACGGTATTTTTGCTTTACACCTGTGATGAGGGCTTGTCATCAGGGGCCGGTGACACATGCCAGACCCCTACATTCCACATCAATCCCCAGTTAATAAGATGAATGTGACAGTCAGACCATTAAGAGCTAAAATTTTACGGCTGCTGCGGAAAAGGGGGGGTGGGGGGTGGCAAGAAGCAGTCTATAACCACGCAGAGGAACCAGACAGCACCTCGAAATATTATACTCCTGTAATTTATCTCTATCATTTGTGGTATAATCAAAACCAGCAGCAACTACTCCATTATAACACATGGGATGGTGCTGCACTGCATTGTGGGAAGTGTAGCTGCCGAGCAGACTACAGCCCCAGTACAAGACACCAGAGCAGAGTCTGAACTGGCAAGGACTCCTTTAATCTATAAGGCTGGTTTCACACGGGCATTGCGGGAAAATGTGCGGGTGCGTTGCGGGAACAAGCGCGATTTTTCCTCGTGAGTGCAAAACATTGTAATACATTTTGCACTCGCGTGAGAAAAATCGCACATGTTTGGTACCCAAACCCGAACTTCTTCACAGAAGTTCGGGCTTGGGATCGGTGTTCTGTAGATTGTATTATTTTTCCTTATAACATGGTTATAAGGGAAAATAATAGCATTCTGAATACAGAATGCATAGTAAAATAATCCACTTGCTCACGTAGCCGGCATCTGTCCTGTCTCTTCCTTTGCTGATTGCAGTCAAAGGACCTGTGGTGACGTCACTCCGGTCATCACATGGTCCGTCACATGATCTTTTACCATGGTGATGGATCATGTGATGACCGGAGTGACGTCACCACAGGTCCTGTTCCTCCACACAGCTAATATGAAGACAGAAGGAGATGCCGGCTGCGCGATCAAGTGGATTAAGGTGAGTTAAATTATTTTATTTATTTTTTTAACCCCTCCAGCGCTATTTTACTATGCATTCTGTATTCAAAATGCTATTATTTTCCCTTATAACCATGTTATAAGGAAAAATAATAATGATCGGGTCTCCATCCCGATCGTCTCCTAGCAACCGTGCGTGAAAATCGCACCGCATCCGCATTTGCTTGCGGATGCTTGCGATTTTCACGCAACCCTATTCATTTCTAAGGGGCCTGCGTTACGTGTAAAACGCTGAATATAGAGCATGCTGCGATGAATGAGGCTGCTTGAAAATCGCAAGCATCCGCCATCAAGTGCGGATGCGGTGCGATTTTCATGCATGGTTGCTAGGATAAAAGTCTATTCACTGTATTATTTTCCCTTATAACATGATTATAAGGGAAAATAATAGCATTCTTTAATACAGAATGCATAGTAGAAGGTCACTTGAGGGTTAAAAAAAACAAAAAAAAACTCACCTCCTCCAAATGATCACGCAGCTGGTCTCCTGTTCCTTCTTCAGGACCTGTCAAAGAACCTGTGGTGACATCACTGTGCTCATCATATGATATATCACATGATCCATCACCATGGTCATGGACCATGTGATGAGCACAGTAACGTCACCACAGGTCCTTTGACAGGTCCTAAAGAAAGAACAGGAGACCGGGAGCTACGCGATCATTCGGACGAGGTGAGTTAATTTTTTTATTTTTTAACCCTCAATTGACCTTTTACTAAGCATTCTGTATTAAAGAATGCTATTATTTATCCTTATAACCATGTTAAAAGATAAAATAATGAAATTTACAGAATACTGAACCCAAACCCGAACTTCTGTGAAGAAGTCCGGGTTCGGGCCTGGGTACCAAACATGCAGATTTTTAAAACGCTTTGCACTCGCGGGGAAAAATCGTGCATGTTCCCGCAACGCACCCGCATCTTTTCCCGCAACGCCCGCGTGAACCTAGCCTAAGGGCCTAAAAGAAGGCATATGGCAGAATTTTGATCGCAGCTCTGGAGGCGAACTGATTTGAGAAAGCAGAGTTATACAGTACACTGCACTCCACGACAGAACCTGCTAGTTTAGAGGTAAACGGTGATGAACAGCAGCACGGTGGCTCAGTGGTTAGCACTGGTGCCTTGCAGCTCTGGGGTCCAAGGTTAGAATCCGACCAAGGACAACATCTGCATGGAGTTTGTATGGGTTTCCTCCCACACTCCAAAGACATACTGATAGGAAACTTAGATTGTAAGCGGTTTGTGTCCAGCTGACTCTCCGCTTGTCTGCTTGAATAGTGTACGGATTTACGCCGAACCCCATTAGGCTGAATGCATTCCGTTTGTATCCGGCAGCGCTGGATCCGGAGGATTACAGCAAGCTGTTCTCTGCTGGAACAACAAGCTTGAATTCACAACGGAGATGTTAAACTAGCCTAAGCTGTAAGGGGGATGTCTACTGACAAGCTGCTGACTGTTTCTAATAGCAACATTTTTTTATTCTGCTCTGGAGTATAATACAGGATGTAACTCAGGATCAGTACAGGATAAGTAATGTATGTACACAGTGACTGCACCAGCAGAATAGTGAGTGCAGCTCTGGAGTATAATACAGGATGTAACTCAGGATCAGTACAGGATAAGTAATGTATGTACACAGTGACTCCACCAGCAGAATAGTGAGTGCAGCTCTGGAGTATAATACAGGATGTAACTCAGGATCAGTACAGGATAAGTAATGTATGTACACAGTGACTGCACCAGCAGAATAGTGAGAACAGCTCTGGAGTATAATACAGGATGTAACTCAGGATCAGTACAGGATAAGCAATGTATGTACACAGTGAGTCCACCAGCAGAATAGTGAGTGCAGCTCTGGAGTATAATACAGGATGTAGCTCAGGATCAGTACAGGATAAGTAATGTAATGTATGTACACAGTGACTCCACCAGCAGAATAGTGAGTGCAGCTCTGGAGTATAATACAGGATGTAACTCAGGATCAGTACAGGATAAGTAATGTAATGTATGTACACAGTGACTGCACCATCAGAATAGTGAGTGCAGCTCTTGAGTATAATACAGGATGTAACTCAGGATCAGTACAGGATAAGTAATGTATGTACACAGTGACTGCACCAGCGAAATAGTGAGTGCAGCTCTGAATTATAATATAGGATGTAACGTAATGATTTTCCTATTTCATGACGTAAAGTCATAGTTTTATTAAAGACACGGAGGCGAGTATTGCTATCTCCTTCTTTACTTTTCACCAATAGCAGCAAAGAAGAAATTTACATAATCATAACAATAAAGGACCCTCCCCTGACAGATCCTATAATAAGCAGTGTCCTCTTCAGTATCTTCCTCTTTCTTTACATCCGCGACACCAACCGCATAACCGTAACTGGAAACTGGAACTGGACCCGAGAACGACAACCATTCTGGTCTATCAAACTGCAGAATCAAGCCAACGTGGCTAACACCTCAGGAAACCTGGAACAACATAGAATTCCATACACCGTGGAAAATTCAACCTGAAACAGAGTAAACAATATAGCCAGTGTAAGAACCGGGCAGAAAATGAACAAAATCGACCCTGGAAACGGTCATACACAGTAAGGTCGGTGATAAAATAGGACAATAAATATATAGCAACATGATATACGATAAATATAAACATAGCAAATAAAGACAATGTAAACAGTAGGGATGAGCGAACTCGAACTGTATAGTTCGGGTTCGTACCGAATTTTGGGGTGTCCGTGACACGGACCCGAACCCGGACATTTTCGTAAAAGTCCGGGTTCGGGTTCGGTGTTCGTCGCTTTCTTGGCGCTTTTGTGACGCTTTCTTGGCGCTTTTTGAAAGGCTGCAAAGCAGCCAATCAACAAGCGTCATACTACTTGCCCCAAGAGGCCATCACAGCCATGCCTACTATTGGCATGGCTGTGATTGGCCAGAGCACCATGTGACCCAGCCTCTATTTAAGCTGGAGTCACATAGCGCCGCCCGTCACTCTGCTCTGATTAGCGTAGGGAGAGGTTGCGGCTGCGACAGTAGGGCGAGATTAGGCAGATTAACTCCTCCAAAGGACTTGATTAACTGATCGATCTGCAGCTGTGGATCATTGAGCTGCTGATCCTCAATTGCTCACTGTTTTTAGGCTGCACAGACCGTTTGTCAGTCTCATTTTTCTGGGGTGATCGGCGGCCATTTTGTGTCTTGTGGTGCGCCAGCACAAGCTGCGACCAAGTGCATTTAACCCTCAATGGTGTGGTTGTTTTTTGGCTAAAGCCTACATCAGGGTGAAGCTGTCACACCAAGTGCATTTAACCAGCAATAGTCTGTTCATTTTTTGGCCATATACAAAATCAGGGGCAAGCTGCGCCTGTCACCAAGTGCATTTAACCCTCAATGGTGTGGTTGTTTTTTGGCTAAAGCCTACATCAGGGTGAAGCTGTCACACCAAGTGCATTTAACCAGCAATAGTCTGTTCATTTTTTGGCCATATACAAAATCAGGGGCAAGCTGCGCCTGTCACCAAGTGCATTTAACCCTCAATGGTGTGGTTGTTATTTGGCTAAAGCCTACATCAGGGTGAAGCTGTCACACCAAGTGCATTTAACCAGCAATAGTCTGTTCATTTTTTGGCCATATACAAAATCAGGGGCAAGCTGCGCCTGTCACCAAGTGCATTTAACCCTCAATGGTGTGGTTGTTATTTGGCTAAAGCCTACATCAGGGTGAAGCTGTCACACCAAGTGCATTTAACCAGCAATAGTCTGTTCATTTTTTGGCCATATCCCAGTCTAATTCTGTCACTAAATCCATACCGGTCACCCAGCGCCTAAATACTAGGCCTCAAATTTATATCCAGCTAAATCTGTCCCTAGTGCTGTAGCTGGGCGAGTTATTTAGTGTCCGTTCAAGCACATTTCTTGTTCTGGGTTGAAATACAATTCTCAATTTAGCAATTTCATAATTTAGTGGTTCCTGCTATATCAGAGCTCTTTGAAATCTATCCCAAAAAGGGTATATAATATTGAAGGTGCACATAGGGTCATTCAGAGTAACTTCACACACACCCGCTACTGTGTATTTCCAAGTCTAATTCTGTCACTAAATCCATACCGGTGACCCAGCGCCTAAATACTAGGCCTCAAATTTAATTCCCTCTAAATCTCTCGTTACCCACCGCTGTACTGTTGTTGCTGGGCAAGATATTTAGTGTCCGTCAAAGCACATTTTTTGTTCTGGGTTGAAGTACAATTCCCAATTTAGCAATTTCATAATTTAGTGGTTTCTGCTATATCAGAGCTATTTGAAATCTATCCCAAAAAGGGTATATAATATTGAAGGTGCACATAGGGTCATTCAGAATAACTTCACACACACCCGCTACTGTGTATTTCCAAGTCTAATTCTGTCACTAAACCCATACCTGTCACCCAGCGCCTAAATACTAGGCCTCAAATTTAAATCCCTCTAAATCTCTCGTTACCGTTGTCCTGTTGTAGCTGGGAAAGTTATTTAGTGCCCGTCAAAGCACATTTTTTGTTCTGGGTTGAAGTACAATTCCCAATTTAGCAATTTCATAATTTAGTGGTTCCTGCTATATCAGAGCTATTTGAAATCTATCCCAAAAAGGGTATATAATATTGAAGGTGCACATAGGGTCATTCAGAATAACTTCACACACACCCGCTACTGTGTATTTCCAAGTCTAATTCTGTCACTAAATCCATACCGGTGACCCAGCGCCTAAATACTAGGCCTCAAATTTAATTCCCTCTAAATCTCTCGTTACCCACCGCTGTACTGTTGTTGCTGGGCAAGATATTTAGTGTCCGTCAAAGCACATTTTTTGTTCTGGGTTGAAGTACAATTCCCAATTTAGCAATTTCATAATTTAGTGGTTTCTGCTATATCAGAGCTATTTGAAATCTATCCCTAAAAGGGTATATAATATTGAAGGTGCACATAGGGTCATTCAGAATAACTTCACACACACGCTTCTGTGCATTTCCAAGTCTAATTCTGTCACTAAATCCATACCGGTGACCCAGCGCCTAAATACTAGGCCTCAAATTTAAATCCCTCTAAATCTCTCGTTACCCACCGCTGTACTGTTGTTGCTGGGCAAGATATTTAGTGTCCGTCAAAGCACATTTTTTGTTCTGGGTTGAAGTACAATTCCCAATTTAGCAATTTCATAATTTAGTGGTTTCTGCTATATCAGAGCTATTTGAAATCTATCCCTAAAAGGGTATATAATATTGAAGGTGCACATAGGGTCATTCAGAATAACTTCACACACACGCTTCTGTGCATTTCCAAGTCTAATTCTGTCACTAAATCCATACCGGTCACCCAGCGCCTAAATACTAGGCCTCAAATTTATATCCCGCTGAATTTGAATACAATACATTGGGCCAAATAATATATTTGTTGTTGTGGTGAACCATAACAATGAGAAAAACATCTAGTAAGGGACGCGGACGTGGACATGGTCGTGGTGGTGTTAGTGGACCCTCTGGTGCTGGGAGAGGACGTGGCCGTTCTGCCACATCCACACGTCCTAGTGTACCAACTACCTCAGGTCCCAGTAGCCGCCAGAATTTACAGCGATATATGGTGGGGCCCAATGCCGTTCTAAGGATGGTAAGGCCTGAGCAGGTACAGGCATTAGTCAATTGGGTGGCCGACAGTGGATCCAGCACGTTCACATTATCTCCCACCCAGTCTTCTGCAGAAAGCGCACAGATGGCGCCTGAAAACCAACCCCATCAGTCTGTCACATCACCCCCATGCATACCAGGGAAACTGTCTCAGCCTCAAGTTATGCAGCAGTCTCTTATGCTGTTTGAAGACTCCGCTGGCAGGGTTTCCCAAGGGCATCCACCTAGCCCTTCCCCAGCGGTGAAAGACATAGAATGCACTGACGCACAACCACTTATGTTTCCTGATGATGAGGACATGGGAATACCACCTCAGCATGTCTCTGATGATGACGAAACACAGGTGCCAACTGCTGCGTCTTTCTGCAGTGTGCAGACTGAACAGGAGGTCAGGGATCAAGACTGGGTGGAAGACGATGCAGGGGACGATGAGGTCCTAGACCCCACATGGAATGAAGGTCGTGCCACTGACTTTCACAGTTCGGAGGAAGAGGCAGTGGTGAGACCGAGCCAACAGCGTAGCAAAAGAGGGAGCAGTGGGCAAAAGCAGAACACCCGCCGCCAAGAGACTCCGCCTGCTACTGACCGCCGCCATCTGGGACCGAGCACCCCAAAGGCAGCTTCAAGGAGTTCCCTGGCATGGCACTTCTTCAAACAATGTGCTGACGACAAGACCCGAGTGGTTTGCACGCTGTGCCATCAGAGCCTGAAGCGAGGCATTAACGTTCTGAACCTGAGCACAACCTGCATGACCAGGCACCTGCATGCAAAGCATGAACTGCAGTGGAGTAAACACCTTAAAACCAAGGAAGTCACTCAGGCTCCCCCTGCTACCTCTTCTGCTGCTGCCGCCTCGGCCTATTCTGCTGCTGCCGCCTCGGCCTCTTCCTCCGCCTCTGGAGGAACGTTGGCACCTGCCGCCCAGCAAACAGGGGATGTACCACCAACACCACCACCACCACCTCCGTCACCAAGCGTCTCAACCATGTCACACGCCAGCGTTCAGCTCTCCATCTCACAAACATTTGATAGAAAGCGTAAATTCCCACCTAGCCACCCTCGATCCCTGGCCCTGAATGCCAGCATTTCTAAACTACTGGCCTATGAAATGCTGTCATTTAGGCTGGTGGACACAGACAGCTTCAAACAGCTCATGTCGCTTGCTGTCCCACAGTATGTTGTTCCCAGCCGGCACTACTTCTCCAAGAGAGCCGTGCCTTCCCTGCACAACCAAGTATCCGATAAAATCAAGTGTGCACTGCGCAACGCCATCTGTAGCAAGGTCCACCTAACCACAGATACGTGGACCAGTAAGCACGGCCAGGGACGCTATATCTCCCTAACTGCACACTGGGTAAATGTAGTGGCAGCTGGGCCCCAGGCGGAGAGCTGTTTGGCGCACGTCCTGCCGCCGCCAAGGATCGCAGGGCAACATTCTTTGCCTCCTGTTGCCACCTCCTCCTTCTCGGCTTCCTCCTCCTCTTCTTCCACCTGCTCATCCAGTCAGCCACACACCTTCACCACCAACTTCAGCACAGCCCGGGGTAAACGTCAGCAGGCCATTCTGAAACTCATATGTTTGGGGGACAGGCCCCACACCGCACAGGAGTTGTGGCGGGGTATTGAACAACAGACCGACGAGTGGTTGCTGCCGGTGAGCCTCAAGCCCGGCCTGGTGGTGTGTGATAATGGGCGAAATCTCGTTGCAGCTCTGGGACTAGCCAATTTGACGCACATCCCTTGCTTGGCGCATGTGCTGAATTTGGTGGTGCAGAAGTTCATTCACAACTACCCCGACATGTCAGAGCTGCTGCATAAAGTGCGGGCCGTCTGTTCGCGCTTCCGGCGTTCACATCCTGCCGCTGCTCGCCTGTCTGCGCTACAGCGTAACTTCGGCCTTCCCGCTCACCGCCTCATATGCGACGTGCCCACCAGGTGGAACTCCACCTTGCACATGCTGGACAGACTGTGCGAGCAGCAGCAGGCCATAGTGGAGTTTCAGCTGCAGCACGCACGGGTCAGTCGCACTACAGAACAGCACCACTTCACCACCAATGACTGGGCCTCCATGCGAGACCTGTGTGCCCTGTTGCGCTGTTTCGAGTACTCCACCAACATGGCCAGTGGCGATGACACCGTTATCAGCGTTACAATACCACTTCTATGTCTCCTTGAGAAAACACTTAGGGCGATGATGGAACAGGAGGTGGCCCAGGAGGAGGAGGAGGAGGATGAGGAAGAGGGGTCATTTTTAGCACTTTCAGGCCAGTCTCTTCGAAGTGACTCAGAGGGAGGTTTTTTGCAACAGCAGAGGCCAGGTACAAATGTGGCCAGCCAGGGCCCACTACTGGAGGACGAGGAGGACGAGGATGAGGAGGAGGTGGAGGAGGATGAGGATGAAGCATGGTCACAGCGGGGTGGCACCCAACGCAGCTCGGGTCCATCACTGGTGCGTGGCTGGGGGGAAAGGCAGGACGATGACGATACGCCTCCCACAGAGGACAGCTTGTCCTTACCCCTGGGCAGCCTGGCACACATGAGCGACTACATGCTGCAGTGCCTGCGCAACGACAGCAGAGTTGCCCACATTTTAACCTGTGCGGACTACTGGGTTGCCACCCTGCTGGATCCACGCTACAAAGACAATGTGCCCACCTTACTTCCTGCACTGGAGCGTGATAGGAAGATGCGCGAGTACAAGCGCACGTTGGTAGACGCGCTACTGAGAGCATTCCCAAATGTCACAGGGGAACAAGTGGAAGCCCAAGGCCAAGGCAGAGGAGGAGCAAGAGGTCGCCAAGGCAGCTGTGTCACGGCCAGCTCCTCTGAGGGCAGGGTTAGCATGGCAGAGATGTGGAAAACTTTTGTCAACACGCCACAGCTAACTGCACCACCACCTGATACGCAACGTGTTAGCAGGAGGCAACATTTCACTAACATGGTGGAACAGTACGTGTGCACACCCCTCCACGTACTGACTGATGGTTCGGCCCCATTCAACTTCTGGGTCTCTAAATTGTCCACGTGGCCAGAGCTAGCCTTTTATGCCTTGGAGGTGCTGGCCTGCCCGGCAGCCAGCGTTTTGTCTGAACGTGTATTCAGCACGGCAGGGGGCGTCATTACAGACAAACGCAGCCGCCTGTCTACAGCCAATGTGGACAAGCTGACGTTCATAAAAATGAACCAGGCATGGATCCCACAGGACCTGTCCGTCCCTTGTCCAGATTAGACATTAACTACCTCCCCATAACCATATATTATTGGACTCCAGGGCACTTCCTCATTCAATCCTATTTTTATTTTCATTTTACCATTATATTGCGATGCTACCCAAAGTTGAATGAACCTCTCCTCTGCCTGTGTGCTAGGCCTAAATATATGCCAATGGACTGTTGCAGTGGTGGCTGACATGAAGCCTGATTCTCTGCTATGACATGCAGACTAATTCTCTGCTGACATGAAGCCAGATTGTCTGTTACGGGACCTCTCTCCTCTGCCTGGGTGCTGGGCCTAAATTTATGACCATGGACTGTTGCAGTGGTGGCTGACGTGAAGCCTGATTCTCTGCTATGACATGCAGACTGATTCTCTGCTGACATGAAGCCAGATCGTCTGTTACGGGACCTCTCTGCTCTGCCTGTGTGCTAGGCCTAAATATATGCCAATGGACTGTTGCAGTGGTGGGTGACGTGAAGCCTCATTCTCTGCTATGACATGCAGACTGATTCTCTGCTGACATGAAGCCAGATTGTCTGTTACGGGACCTCTCTGCTCTGCCTGTGTGCTAGGCCTAAATATATGCCAATGGACTGTTGCAGTGGTGGGTGACGTGAAGCCTCATTCTCTGCTATGACATGCAGACTGATTCTCTGCTGACATGAAGCCAGATTGTCTGTTACGGGACCTCTCTGCTCTGCCTGTGTGCTAGGCCTAAATATATGCCAATGGACTGTTGCAGTGGTGGGTGACGTGAAGCCTCATTCTCTGCTATGACATGCAGACTGATTCTCTGCTGACATGAAGCCAGATTGTCTGTTACGGGACCTCTCTGCTCTGCCTGTGTGCTAGGCCTAAATATATGCCAATGGACTGTTGCAGTGGTGGGTGACGTGAAGCCTCATTCTCTGCTATGACATGCAGACTGATTCTCTGCTGACATGAAGCCAGATTGTCTGTTACGGGACCTCTCTGCTCTGCCTGTGTGCTAGGCCTAAATATATGCCAATGGACTGTTGCAGTGGTGGGTGACGTGAAGCCTCATTCTCTGCTATGACATGCAGACTGATTCTCTGCTGACATGAAGCCAGATTGTCTGTTACGGGACCTCTCTGCTCTGCCTGTGTGCTAGGCCTAAATATATGCCAATGGACTGTTGCAGTGGTGGGTGACGTGAAGCCTCATTCTCTGCTATGACATGCAGACTGATTCTCTGCTGACATGAAGCCAGATTGTCTGTTACGGGACCTCTCTGCTCTGCCTGTGTGCTAGGCCTAAATATATGCCAATGGACTGTTGCAGTGGTGGGTGACGTGAAGCCTCATTCTCTGCTATGACATGCAGACTGATTCTCTGCTGACATGAAGCCAGATTCCTCTGTTACGGGACCTCTCTCCTCTGCCTGGGTGCTGGGCCTAAATTTATGACAATTGACTGTTGCAGTGGTGGGTGACGTGAAGCCTGATTCTCTGCTATGATATGAAGACTGATTCTCTGCTGACATGAAGCCAGATTGTCTGTTACGGGACCTTTCTCCTCTGCCTGGGTTCTGGGCCTAAATTTATGAAAATTGACTCTTACAGTGGTGGGTGACGTGAAGCCTGATTCTAGGCTATGATATGAAGACTGATTCTCTGCTGACATGAAGCCAGATTGTCTGTTACGGGACCTTTCTCCTCTGCCTGGGTTCTGGGCCTAAATTTATGAAAATTGACTCTTACAGTGGTGGGTGACGTGAAGCCTGATTCTCTGCTATGATATGAAGACTGATTCTCTGCTGACATGAAGCCAGATTCTCTGTTACGGGACCTCTCTCCTCTGCCTGGGTGCTGGGCCTAAATTTATGACAATGGACTGTTGCAGTGGTGGCTGACGTGAAGCCTGATTCTCTGCTATGACATGCAGACTGATTCTCTGCTGTCATGAAGCCAGATTGTCTGTTACGGGACCTCTCTGCTCTGCCTGTGTGCTAGGCCTAAATATATGCCAATGGACTGTTGCAGTGGTGGCTGACGTGAAGCCTCATTCTCTGCTATGACATGCAGACTAATTCTCTGCTGACATGAAGCCAGATTGTCTGTTACGGGACCTCTCTCCTCTGCCTGGGTGCTGGGCCTAAATTTATGACAATGGACTGTTGCAGTGGTGGCTGACGTGAAGCCTGATTCTCTGCTATGACATGCAGACTAATTCTCTGCTGACATGAAGCCAGATTGTCTGTTACGGGACCTCTCTCCTCTGCCTGGGTGCTGGGCCTAAATATATGCCAATGGACTGTTGCAGTGGTGGCTGACGTGAAGCCTCATTCTCTGCTATGACATGCAGACTAATTCTCTGCTGTCATGAAGCCAGATTGTCTGTTACGGGACCTCTCTGCTCTGCCTGTGTGCTAGGCCTAAATATATGCCAATGGACTGTTGCAGTGGTGGGTGACGTGAAGCCTGATTCTCTGCTATGACATGCAGACTGATTCTCTGCTGACATGAAGCCAGATTGTCTGTTACGGGACCTCTCTGCTCTGCCTGTGTGCTAGGCCTAAATATATGCCAATGGACTGTTGCAGTGGTGGGTGACGTGAAGCCTCATTCTCTGCTATGACATGCAGACTGATTCTCTGCTGACATGAAGCCAGATTCTCTGTTACGGGACCTCTCTCCTCTGCCTGTGTGTGTGCTGGGCCTAAATATATGCCAATGGACTGTTGCAGTGGTGGCTGACGTGAAGCCTCATTCTCTGCTATGACATGCAGACTAATTCTCTGCTGACATGAAGACAGATTCTCTGTTACGGGACCTCCCTCCTCTGCCTGGGTGCTGGGCCTAAATATATGCCAATGGACTGTTGCAGTGGTGGCTGACGTGAAGCCTCATTCTCTGCTATGACATGCAGACTGATTCTCTGCTGACATGAAGCCAGATTCTCTGTTACGGGACCTCTCTCCTCTGCCTGTGTGTGTGCTGGGCCTAAATATATGCCAATGGACTGTTGCAGTGGTGGCTGACGTGAAGCCTCATTCTCTGCTATGACATGCAGACTGATTCTCTGCTGACATGAAGCCAGATTCTCTGTTACGGGACCTCTCTCCTCTGCCTGTGTGTGTGCTGGGCCTAAATATATGCCAATGGACTGTTGCAGTGGTGGCTGACGTGAAGCCTCATTCTCTGCTATGACATGCAGACTAATTCTCTGCTGACATGAAGACAGATTCTCTGTTACGGGACCTCCCTCCTCTGCCTGGGTGCTGGGCCTAAATATATGCCAATGGACTGTTGCAGTGGTGGCTGACGTGAAGCCTCATTCTCTGCTATGACATGCAGACTAATTCTCTGCTGACATGAAGACAGATTCTCTGTTACGGGACCTCTCTCCTCTGCCTGGGTGCCGGGGCCTAAATATCTGAGAATGGACTGTTCCAGTGGTGGGTGACGGGAAGCCAGATTCTCTGCTATGGAACCTCTCTCCAATTGATTTTGGTTAATTTTTATTTATTTAATTTTTATTTTAATTCATTTCCCTATCCACATTTGTTTGCAGGGGATTTACCTACATGTTGCTGCCTTTTGCAGCCCTCTAGCTCTTTCCTGGGCTGTTTTACAGCCTTTTTAGTGCCGAAAAGTTCGGGTCCCCATTGACTTCAATGGGGTTCGGGTTCGGGACGAAGTTCGGATCGGGTTCGGATCCCGAACCCGAACATTTCCGGGATGTTCGGCCGAACTTCTCGAACCCGAACATCCAGGTGTTC